>NC_067231.1:25183958-25483958 GCF_019924925.1 Ctenopharyngodon idella
ATCTTCAGAATAAACCAAGGCCACGCACATTGACACATACAGATTTTCTAAAAAGACATATTCTCGATTATCAGACAAAAAAGACAAGCGTGAGGAAACATGCTCTATGCTGTAGTATTGTCAAGCTTTTAAAGAGTCATTGTAGACATGGATCAATAAGTGGCAATTACCTTCTTTTGTCAGTCTCAGCTGCTAATCTGTCTTTAAAAGTGAGGTATCTGCTTTCAGCGAGAAGAGTGATAGTGTTTGTCAGTCAGTGTCTGCTGACCGTAACTGTTACACAGGAGTTAGTAGAAATTAAATAAAAGTTTTTTTTTTTTTTTTTTATAATAGTAATATATACATTATTGTTCAAAAGTTTAGGATCAGCACTAAATATATACAGTAGTCAACATTGGAACTGGATCAAAACGTTTCATCAAAGTTGTCCTAAAACCTTCTTTTTAGGACAACTTCGATTAACTTTTTTTTATCTACTTCAAATGTTGACTACTATATATATTGCAAAAGCATTGAAATGAAAGGTAAAAAGGTGAAACTTGAAAAACTGAAAGTTGTACATTGCTAAAACTTTGGAATAGTAAGTAAACAATTTGCAAATATTTGGATATTTTCTAGCATTTTATATTATATCTACCACCCACTTTTTCAGTGGCATTAGTTTGCAAAGAATTTTCCCTATTAATTTTCTCAAAGGGGATTAAAAAAAATTAACCAAACATCTCTGAGATAAATCATAACATTACATTTTTTTTAAGTTTTGATGTTAGTAAACCCTCTTGCCATTGGTTGGAACTTCCTTGAAATCACTGTATGTTAAAAGTGTCACAAGGTTGACATGAAGGGGCTTTCAAGTGGACACACTCCATCCTCCATGGCTCATTGATTAGCTTGATGATGACTTTTGGCCTCCCCGTTGTGTCTCCTTATTTTTTGACATTATTATGGAACCCAGCAGAGATCTTTTAACTGCTGCTTTCTGTCACCTCTGATGTAGTTTTGGTTTTTTGACTGACCATAAATCTAAGGCTACATCAGCAGTTTGATGGTGGATATTGCTGTAAAGTACACCCGATTTATAAAGAATGCTTGGGATTTTGCCCTGTTGCAGGTCTGCATTATGGTTTTCTGATGGTTTACAATGACATGGACCAGAGCACTAAGTCTAGGCTATGACTGGAAGACAAGTTACTTCTAGACATCCACCAGTAAAGAGATGTTTTACTGTCTGTAACCGGTCCTACTCGACCCACTCAGAACGGGATTTGAACCGGCGTCTCCGGCATGGAAGGTGGGCGCGTTCTAAAGACCGCAGTCTCTAGCCAGTGCACCTTTTGAGATCAAGGGAGTGAGGTTTACCCACACAGCTCTTGCCTCCGTTACACTCAACCCCCCAAACCTCACTCCCATCCGGGTCACGGCACCAATGTAACCGGTCCAACTCGACTTGCTCCAAGCGGGATGCGAACCAATGTCTCCAGCATTGGAGGCAGACGTGCTAACAAGGACAAAGACAGCAGTCTCTAGCGTCTGTCACTAGTGCGCCTCTTGAGATCAGGGGACTGAGGTTTACATGAACAGCTCTTACTAGCTGACCTCCGTTGCATCTCTATCTGGAAATTGATATCAGTATGTTAGTTTTGGTAATACCTTATTTTACAGTGTCTTTGTTACACGTTACATGTACTTACATGTACTATAGTAACAGTAAATTATGCATAATTACATGCTAACCCTAAACTAAACCCTAAACCTAGAGTAAGGTTACAGTCCTGTTCCCCATGTACATATGATGTACTTATTAAAGTAATTAAAATAACTGGGTTATAAGTAGGTACCAACCCCTAAACCTAACCTTAAAGGGATAGTTCACCCAAAAATGAATATTCTGTCATTAATTACTCACCCTCATGTCATCCATCTTCGGAACACAAATTAAGATCTTTTTGATGAAATCTGAGAGCTTTCTGTCCCTCCATAGACAGCTACGCAACTGTCACTTTGACACTTAAAAAAGTTTATAAAGAGATCAAAAAACGAATCCATATGAATTGAGCAGTTTAGTCCAAATTTTTTGAAGAGACATGATCACTTTATATGATGAATGGATTGAATTTAGGCTTTAATTCACATATAAACATTTATCAACGAACACATCGGTTGTGGTAAATGGACGCTCAAGCATGTTTTGCTTGACGCGTGTAAGAACCAGTGAGGTTCATTCGTGTGTTTTACACAGCACGTTTGAGCTTCCGCAAGAGGTTTGTTCTCGCGTGTCAAGCAATTTCGGTTGAGCTTCTGTTTATGTTCACTGATCAATGTTTATATGTGAATAAAAGCCTAAATTCTATCTGTTCATCATATAAAGCGATTGAGTCTCTTCAGAAAATTTGGACTAAACCACTCTTTATGAACTTTTTGAAGCATCAAAGTGTCAGTTGCGCAGATGTCTATGGAGGGACAGAAATCTCTCAGATTTAATCAAAAAGATCCTCATTTGTGCTCCGAAGATGAACGAAGGTCTTACGGGTTTGGAACTACATGATGGTGAGTAATTAATGACAGATTTTCTTTCTTTCTTTTCCAGCTGTAAAGGTTTTCTTGTCCGTTAATATCCCATATTAACTAACATTAGTCAGGTATCTAGCTTTTTATTGCCTGCCAAAAATTCATCATCACCCTGCTTGCAATTTCTATTTCCATGGTGACAGTGAGTTCTCTGATTGGCGGATTTCACTTCGAAATTGCCAGTAGTGTAGTATTTTGGGAACTGGATCTCTTTTAAAAATCAAACTGATTACAGAAGCATGTACTATTGCTTACCAGCCTTGGAGCTCATGGTAAGTTCTGTCTCAAAAAAAAAAAAAATTATACAATAACTCCAAAAATCAATTATGGATATTCTGAATGGCATTTTTACATCCAGACCTTCACAATCTATTCAAGTCCAAACGCAAGGACCTCAAGAAGCACTCCTACACATACTATTCTGAATGCATTTACACAAACACACGCACCCTGAAGCAAAAACAGATGCCCGCACACACACACACACACACTCACACACGCACACACACACACACAGGTGACCACCATTGTCAATACAATTATTGCACTCAATTGTTTTGATGAATATTTCATTATGTGTGCATTTCTTGTTTAGCCGGAGCGTTCAGGGGTTCCGACTCTGAGTTCAGATGAGACGCACACAATTACATTCTGTTGCTGAGAAAAGCAACTGCACTCTGTCCCCTTTTAAACTCCATTAATGAAGGAAATAATATTTCATATGGGAACCCTAGTGAGACGTTGCTACTAAATTATTAATACATGCCTGTATGCGTGTGTTTAAGAGTGTGTGTATATTTTTCAACGTCTACTGAGACTAACAATGCGGCTTGAGGAGGATGTTAAACACTCTCTCTTTCTCTTCATCCTTCTGTCTCTCTCTCTCTCTCTCTCTCTCTTGCACTCGTTTTTTTTGTCTGCTAGCATCATTTCTATGCAGACAGCGACATAAACACTCTCCCTCATAAACACACTATTAGATTATGGAAATGAGAACGGGGAGCATCTATTCCAGCTTAATTCCTAAAGGAAGGCTTTTTATCTGAACTAATAAATATAAAACATCACTGCATCAGGTGTTTTGTGAAGGCTATTGTGTAAATATAATGCAGAATATGGAATAATAAGGACAGGATCTAATGGGGGAACGCTAACACGCCCGACACAGTGCCTCATTAATGCTCTTCAGAGACTTTGTTTCTGATGATCAAAAGACTATCAACAGACTCACTGATGCGACGCTATTACTGAAATTACAGAATACATCTGAGGGTATGATATACTGTCACAAACAATTGTTTGGGAATGCGGAAACCAGTTTGAAGAAGCTCGTACCAGTGAATTATTGTGTAAGAAATGGAGAACTAAGTATTCTTAGTTCTCTAGCTGGGGTGGTTTTTGCCTGAAGGTTCAGAGACTAACTAACTTTGTGCAAATGAGACCTGGAAAATTAGCATGTAGGAGTTATGAGTCATTTTGTATCACAGTAATCTGTATATAATATATATTGTATGAAAAATGGGTATTGTCTATTTTTGGATAATCCAGTTAATAAACACAAATAAAAATACTAATTTTATTATTTTGTTTTTGTATTTGAAACTTGATGGACAAAAAACAAACAATAAAATTGGTTACTTACACTTTTTTTCAGTAGTCCACTTTAGATATTCTACTAACTATAAGTAACATTTGCAACTACATGTCAACTAACACTTATTAGCGTATTAGTAGACTGTTAGGTTAGGGTTTGTAGAATAAGTCGACATGTACTTGCAAAGTTATAGTCAGTAAAATGTTATTTGGGGAGCATCGTATTAAAGTGTTAGCAGATATTAAGCAGACAGTCTACTAATACTCTAATGACTGGTATTTGACATGTACTGTAGTTGCAAAGAGTTAGTAGAATGTCTAAAGTGGACTATCAAAAAAAAAAAAGTAATGAATTTCACATGAATATGTCTGGAAGCAGTGCAAAAATTCCATTATATTCCCGTTTACTCTGATTGCATGTAATTTTTAAAGTCATTGCAAAACCAATAAGTGCACACCTATGACCGCACTTCATTTGAATACTATATTAATGCAACAAGTTCTGTCTTCACATATATACATCATACTGTTAGTACGAATGGTCTGTCTTAGGGTATTCACCTTATTCTTAACATAAGAGCAGGTGCCATTGTAACTTGAAGGTATCAAGTCTTCTGGTCTCATCTGCTTCCAGTTATTTTAGCTGTACAAAAACTGTCCGATATGCAGCTTGATTATTATCGTAATCATAAACGCACTGGTTTGTAGCACAACTTATTTGACCATTTACAGCATTTAGTTATTATTCCAATGAAAATTCCCACACAATCACAGAAAATAGCTTACTTTTGTGTTGCTAAAGTGAATGTAAGCAGAATTATATCTTTGGCAATGTTTTAGGATGCATTGTGCTTAATTACAATATGAGGCATTCACTGATTTTGTAACATTAAATGGTTATAATTAAATGGTCAGATCTTTTCAGGACCACACAATATTATTTTTTTGTTATTATCTTCTTGAAGCACAATTTTAGTGAAATTGTGCTTATTGTTTAAAGATAACACTTAAAAGTTATTCATTTGAGATACACCTGAGGGCCTAAAATGAACTGTTGCCAGCTTGTGTAGCAACTTTTTGGATGAGATAGATATATTTCCACTGAGTTTATTGCATATAGAAAAATTAAATTATAAGATAATGGATTTAGGTTACACTTTATGCTTCTTTACAAAGAACACAGCTTTTCTCTGTTAAACTGTTATATAACACTTAGCTTCTCTTTATACATTCAAATCACACAGGTACTTCTTCTTCAAAACTTTGCTGCAGAAACGACATTAAATGCCAGGCTACTGAAGAGAAGAGGAGAAGGAGAAAATAAATGGCGTTCTTTTGTCTAGTCTCCCACAGAACATAAATGAACCCTAGACCTTCTGTCTGCTCTCTCTGCAATCAGAAACACTGGAGTAATTTCTGCTGCTCGGTCTTCACAGGAAACCAGGCCAGTGTGAGAGTGAAAGTCACATGAATTATGCAGCAGGGACACCTGTGTGTGTGTGTCTGCCGCTGGAAGAGTCCGGAATAAGAGATATTTTACATTATATCTGGATCAGTCTGTCAGGACAAGGTTTTATTCTGCATTTTTTTCTAACTTAATGGCAGGTGCATCGCAATAGAAGAGCCGTGTTAACTTCCAACAACTTTGTAGCATTTGTATCTTCTCTGAATCCTATTTGCAAGTAAAAATAATAACACACTTTTCTTTTTTGGCAAATGACTTCTTCACATACACAAACACAGTCTGTTTTTACAGCCTAAGTTTTATGCGCCAAATGATTAAAATGAAAAGGTGGTGATGGGGGGTGGCATAATTATCATTTTGAACAAGTAAATGTGATTATCAGAATAAATATATTCACAAAATTAAAAATGTTCATGAACAGTCTTTGCACTTGGAACATTTCATTTACACCTTCAATATTTGTAGTGCAAAAATTATAATTATATACATTTTCTTCAAAAAGTCTTTCCCACAGGTGTAATTTCCATCAAAATCAGCAATTTTGACCTTAACTCTTTCCTCGCCATTGAAGGAATTTTCTGGCAATCCATGTTTTCACTGTTATATGGTAAGGGGGGAAATTACGCATCCTGTACAGAATCTCCGGATCAAAACACAGGCGAAGAAAAAGCAACAAGTGATAGAAGCATTGCTTAAACACATGTAAGCTATGGTGATAATCAAACAAAAAATAGTTTGAACCAACAAAGAGGTACAGGATTGTGAAGCTTTGGGGGTGTTGATGGACTCGATCTGTTCTGAACATCATTCAGAATCTGATCTGGACGAAGTCTTTGACAAAAACATGATTTTCTCAGCTTTTTGTTCAAAATGTTGCTTTTTTTTTTTTTTTTTTTTAAATGAAAGTGTTGATAAAAAAGAATGCATTAAGCTAGAATAAAATCATACCTGCAAACTCCAAAGTGGTGAAAAAGGTGACATGTTTACAAAGTAAACCTCCATTTTCTCCCTCATGAGAAAATTTTCGTGATTTTAACATATAAACTAAGCATTCTGGTGCACTCCCACAAGAAAATAAATGGAAAAAAACGACATTTGCTTCAAGTAAAAAAAACAAACAAAAAAAAAACATTTATTGACACTAGGGCTGGGCATTGACACAAATTCCACAATTGGATTCGATTTTGATTCAGAAGCTTGCGATTTGATTTTGATTTGATTACCTTCAATTCAATATTGATTAATTTGGGGCCTATCAGGTACAGTACATGGCAAATTTCCTCAAAGAAAAAATATCTCTCAACTAATGCTGTAAACTATACTGTGGAACCACAGCTGGTACATCATTATAATATTAAAGGTTAAAATTAATTGATTTGTAAGCTACTTACATATAAATTACACATAAAGAAGTTTTTATAATAACGTTATAATAAATTTTTAATGATTTAATTATGTTTCTACTCGTTTTTAATACTATGTTTCTATTCGTTCAGTATTGAAGCACATGTTATTGGCCTATGACTCACAGTGGATATATATCAAAATGTAGCTTTATTTTTGTAGCTGTCTACCAAGTTTTTTGACATTGAACGGCTTTTCTGAGGTAAATGTTACGGTAAATGTGACATTTTTACAAGCTATTTTATTGGCGCTTTTCTGCAGTTGAAACAATGATTGATCGATTAACGTTACATATGACATGATACGGATTTCAGTAAGTTGTACTGGATCTTTCAGCATACCTTCGGTATTCATTCATCCTACATTCATTCATGTTTATTTCGTGTTGTAAAGCGGAAGAGATGATCGGTTCACGTGCGCTCTGCCTCATTTTGAACTGAAACGCTAAAGTGATGTGTCAGTCACACCACAGAGCGCCAAAAATGATCACAACAGCTCGAGAGACGTTTATGGTCTCACTCCAGTCTATGGGAAAGTAGCCCATTTTCGATTTATTGTGCCTGCAAACTCACCCTGACACCCCCCACCCCCGGAAAAAAAAAAAAAAAAAAAACTACGTTTCACATAAATGACATATTTTGATTCAAAACGGTGAATTTCGCCGAAAAGCGACTCGTTTGCAGGTATGAAAATGGTTGTTTTGTTCTTATTTTATGTTCAGATATTCGTACAACAAAATATTCTGAGGGCCATGAAAGTTTTGTGAAAAAATGCTGCTGCTGAAAAAAGCTGGAAATTAGCCTGAATTCTGTCATTTTATTGCAAAAATACAAAATATTTAAAATATAATTTTCATGCTATAAACCACAGCTAGAAATGTGGTGGAAATGTTCATGTCTCAGAAAAAAAAAAAAGAAAAGAAAAAAATTATCCTGGATTCATGTACAACATATACTGTCTGTAGGGCCTACACGGTTGAACAGTTTATTTTCTACCTATAGTTGAAAATAAAATATAAAAGTGCCTATAGTTGAAGAAACACCTTCATATATACTAATTATATTAAAAAAAACCTATACCTGTTCTGATGATTAAGGACAATTATACAAGAGCGACATACTGTACAAATACATACAATTTCTAAAATTAAATGATATAAAAACAGATGTGTCTCCATTCATGTAATGATCATCACAATCATTCTGTCCATTAAAGTGTGCACATCAAACGCATCATGCATGAATCCGATACATATACATATGGTTGCGTGACCATATAGAAGAAACTAAGTGCTGTATCTAATGGTTTTGTTATTTGTTACTTTGATGGATTATCCAAATGGCTCACATACCGGAAGAAATTTCTCTTCTTTTGTGCCATCATTACTTACACATTTGCATATTAACAATCTGGGCATGTGGAATCTTGAAGTTCGGTATCTGACTAATACGTGAAAACTTTTTCTATTGATTTATTTTCCACTTCTTCTTTTTTAATTACTGCGGTTTTGTTTATATACCTCTGCCGCATGATTTTCTTCTTCTGGTTTGTTTTTCCTTTTATTAAAAATAATGAGGAGGACTACATCTGTTTTTACATCCGATTACAAGACTGGAGTAGCTGTGCATCAAAGAGTTTTCAAATGACCTTCAATGTGACTGAATCAAGGGAGAGAAATCAAAGCCATGCTAATACGGAATACAGTAGACCAGATTAAAACACCATGTTTTTTTTATGCTGGTTTATGTTTGGAAAGTACGTAATGGACTTTAATGTTCCAAGTGAAGATCTGAAATAATGCTTAGCGGAACATAAACAACATCACAGGCAATAAGCCAGCAGAAACAGTTTGTTACCTTTGAATTGTTTTTCGTTATTATCAGTTTCAATGTGGGAGATCCACGTGTGTGTGTGTTTGAAAGGAACTAAACAGTTAAAAGAAAAGAATTCATTATTTACAAAAGCAGTATTCTTCGGCTGCGTAGTTCAACATGATATGCATTTCAAAACCCCCCCATTGTGTTTTCTTTTTCGCCACTTCCAAACTGAATCTCATGGTACTGATATAAACCATTATTAATTAGCAGGACCGGCTGTAGCTGCAGCTGGTCTTGGTCCGTTTCATGTCTTAATGTGGAGCCTTTTGCTTTTCAAATCCGCTGAGATGAACTAGCTTTGCTTGCACAAACAATGATTAATATCTGATGTCAAAGCTCCTTAGATTTCATCAATAAATTGTCATTGAGATTAATACTGAGAGGCAAAAAGCATGATGCATTCTAAACAGTTTCTTGCATCTAAACATGCAACTAGTTAATTCTAATATTCACGGAGCTGCGCTGTCAAATTAATGTCCAGTGGATATTTAGAAGAATAGTACGCTGGGTTGAGATTAGGTGTTTAATATTCACATACTGACACTTCCAAAAAGATGTCACAAAAAAGATGACAGATGTACTATACAGCTCGCGGGTGGTATTTTCTGGCAATTAATTGCTGATTTTGGATTGTGACACGCCAAGAAATGGTCCTTGAATACACACTGAATTTTCGAATCTAAAGAGAATGACGCACACTCCTCACACACTCACACACACACGCGGACGTGATATTCTATGAACATCAATCCAAGATTTGGATTAGTATAAATCTCTCTGTTGGCTCACGTTCATTTCAAACCCACCATCCTCTCACCCTCCACCCCTCTCCAAAGAAGAGAATTGGCAGTTTGATAACTGAATGACAAATGTTAGAGAAACAGTCGGAACCATGATCACATCCATAATCCTTCCAGGCCTGTCAGAGAGAGTGGAAAAGATCCAGGCACAATGAATATCCTGCTCAATAGACCCCTCAAACAAAGAAAAACCTTTTCTTATGAAGACATTATTTGGTTGAATCTATTATTCTGTTTACAGAGCTACTTTGCATGTCACTGTTAAAAGGAGTCCACAGCTGTAAAAATGGGCCTAATCAGGTTATTTGCAAATAGCCTTTGCTACACAAATGTGGTATCATTGGGGTATCAGTGGTAATTTTGGTGTCATTGATGATTTGTATAGGGTACAAAGACTAAAAGACTCTCTTGTTTTTTGTGTGTTGTGTGTGTCTTGGTATGCCCACCAAGGCTGCATTTATTTGATCAAATTATTATTACAATTCAAACAAAACGGTTTCTATTTTAATATACGTATATTGCAATTCTTGTGTGATGGCAAAGCTGCTTTTACAGCATCATTGCTCCAGTCTTCACTGTCACATGATCCTTCAGAAATCATTCTAATATGCTGATTTCCTGCTCAAGAAACATTTTTTATTATTATCAATGTTGAAAACAGTTGTGCTGCTTCATATTTTTGTGTAAACTGTGATACTCTTTTTCACAATTCATTGATGAATAGAAAGTTCAATAGAACAGCATTTATTTGAAACGGAATGATTTGTAACAATGTCTTTACTGTCACCATTTTGGATCAATTTAAAGGGATAGTTCACTCAAAAATGAAAATTCTGTCTTTTAATTACTCACCCACGTTGTTCCACACCCGTAAGACCTTCGTTCATCTTCGGAACACAAATTAAGATCTTTTTGATGAAATCTGAGAGATTTCTGTCCCTCCATAGACAGCTAGGCAACTGAAACTTTGATGCTTCAAAATGTTCATAAAGTGATGGTAAAACTAATCCATATGAATTGAGTGATTTAGTCCAAATTTTCTGAAGAGAAACAATCACTTTATAGGATGAACAGATTTAATTTAGGCTTTTATTCACATAAACATTCATCAACGCACACATCAGTTGTGGTAAACAGAAGCTTAGGCATGTTCGCATGACGTGTGAAAACCAATGAGGTTCATTCTCGTGTTACGCAGCACGTTTGAGCTTCTGCAAGAGGTTTGTTCTCGCGCATCAAGCAGGTTCGGTTGAGCTTCTGTTTATGTTCACTGATCAATGTTTATTATGTGAATAAATGCCTGAATTCAATCT
Organism: Ctenopharyngodon idella; assembly: GCF_019924925.1. NCBI lineage: Eukaryota > Metazoa > Chordata > Actinopteri > Cypriniformes > Xenocyprididae > Ctenopharyngodon > Ctenopharyngodon idella. The sequence continues at coordinate 25,194,979 of NC_067231.1, forward strand.
GTTCATCATATAAAGTGATCGTTTCTCTTTAGAAAATTTGGACTAAATTCAATTCATATTGATTCGTTTTACGATCTCTTTATGAACTTTTTGAAGCGTCAAAGCTTCAGTTGTGCTGCTGTCTATGGAAGGATAGAAAGCTCTCAGATTTCATCAAAAGATCTTCATTTGTGTTCCGAAGATATACAAAAGTCTTGCGGGTTTGGAACGACATGAGGGTGAGTAATTAATGACAGAATTTTCATTTTTGGGTGAACTATCCCTTTAATGTATCCTTTTAAGACATATCAATTTCTTAAACACAATTATACAATAATAATAAAAAAATCTTACTGACCCTAAACTTTTGATCAGTAGTGTAATTTGGGACAAGAAAAAAAGAAGTATATTTTAGCCCCATTATACCCTATAAATCTTTAAATATCATCAAACAGTGTTGCCAGTGACAGATCATTTGGCCACCCATTCATTACAAAATATATGGCATAAGCAAAGTGTGCGCTAAACTGGATCATTCATCTGTTTCAAGTTTGATCCATGTAAGTAGATTATGTCTTAAATAATTCCCCTTATGACCCATATTATACATGCCTCGGTTCTATATATTTCATGATAATTTATGTCCATAGGGGGGCTTTGAAATTAGTCATTACCCAGTTTTACCCCATTAAGTCTTTTTTTGTTACAGTGAGTCAGCTATACATCATTAACAGTAATGGGCTCCACAGGGCACATATAGCTTGAATCATAATCATAAAAAAACATCCTCATTGGCATATGCAATGGCACTGACAATTATATGACAAAAAGCTATTGACCGAAGTGACTTTCTGGTCATTAAACCTGCAGGTTATTCAGAAAATACAGGTAATGTAACCATGCATTTAGAAAGAAAGAAAGAATGAAATTCAAAAATTGTAAAAGCTCCCAGCACTAATTTAGAGGATATTATCTGTGTAACTCATTTTCATGGCGTTCCCAAAAGCATGACCGACTTGAACTTAAAGAGAGGAAGTGGTAATCCTTTAGGATACAGGATTTATCCCCTGAAGGCTCTGCCTTGTCTGCTAATAGCATATGATTCAGCAGCGTTAAAAACCTCGATTTCTCACCACCAAATGGCCCGTGAGAGGAAATGTTACCAAATCGAGTTTAAAATGACTTCCTGAGGTTTTTTACCTCGGCTATTTTGTCACCTTTTTCTTGTTGCCCATCAGCGGAAATGAGGCATAAAATAATGTCTCTTCCCCGTCTGTTTTCCATCCTGACCCTCTCAACCCAAACGACTGCCACCGTTCACAGGCCAGTTCATCCCACTGCCCTCTTCTCTCAAAAGACATTTGCCCGTCTACACGACTGTGAGGCTGTAGTACTTCTCACCACATTATCCAGACACAGGGGAAACCAGAATGACTGAATCCGGTGAGCCATTCGGTAGGTAAGCTGTACACTTCAGCGGCTTCATCCTAAATGTTATTTATTTATCATTTGATGATATATTTATATAGCTTATATTGTATACTATACTAGAGTGTGAGAGAAATGGAATGAGAGATGACCAAAGTGCACGTCAGGCAAGTTGGCGACCATCTTAGTAATGCTTCGGGCATCTGTTTTTCTATGTGGCATGATTGATAGATAGAAAGAGCTTTCAAAGGCTTCCCAATTCCAAAATTCCAAATAATATTTTATTGTTTTTTATTTCAACTTTTTGCAAATAATAAAAATTTAATAGATATAGTTAACAATAACAACATTGGTCCTTGATCGTTTTTTAATGTTTTGAGTTTTGCGAGGGAACCAAAGGTATTGCGAGTTAATGCAAAGTTTCTCAGGGGAAAGCGAAACTTTCCCGGATTTCCCTGTTTGCCAGTGTTTTTTCTGCCCTGTTGTCTTGTTGATTTATCTGCCCTTTGTTTTGATTAGGGATGTAACAATGCATCACGAGTTGATTTAAAATCTATGAAAATATGTGATGATTAAAGTCGGTTGAAATGTTAAACGAATCGCGATACACATTTTAAACAGCGGGGGCGCTATCGCCGAAGCTGATTACTGTGTGACGATGCTTTACAGGTGCGAGAGCAGTGAGCAAGTTGATTGTCAAGCGCTGATGTTGAGGACGACCCATCCTTCCTCATTCAAATGGCAGCATTGGCGGCATTTACAAAGACTAAAAATGAAAGTATTAAGTTGCAGATACCTCAAGATGATGTTAATGTACACTAATAGCATGCTAACATACACTAATAGCAGTCGGCGACGAATGCGAGAACCACGGAGATCTGTTTTCATGGCAAAAGATAAGGTCGTTTTCCGTCGTAGAAAGTTATTTCCGGTCTGCCTCATCTAACATTAGAGGAAGGATGTATTCCACAGACTGAAGGAGAAAGCTGTGCTTGTGCATGTATTGTATTTATTGTACTCTTTCTAAATGTGTACATAGAGTTTTGGTAACACTTTACAATAAGGTTCATTAGTTAACTACTTTAGTTAACGTGAACTAAAGATGAACAATACTTTTACAGCAATTATTAGTCTTAGTTAATGTTAACGTCATTTACTAATACATTATCAAAAGTTGCATTTGTTAACATTAGTTAATGCACTGTATTGTATTGCAAATGTATTGCTCATATATTTAACTAATGTTAACAAATGACACCTTACTGTAAAATGTTACCGGATTTTTTAATAACATGTAGATTATTATAGCATATTTTTCTAAACGTGTTCAAAAGTAATTCTTGAAAGTGTAAAGATACAAATTATAGCAAATATTAAAATCTTGCCTTTATAATGATGTGAAACTTCTGTCACTGTTGTACTTAGATTTTACTATATCTGCAGCCTACAGACACAGCAGGAGCTGAGCCGAAACAAACCTCCTCTCCTGAGAAAACAGCATTGGAAGATCTAATTGGAGGGACTTTTTTGGGATTAGTTCTAAAATTGCATATTTCAATATTTCAATTTCACAAAGAAATATGCAGCATTCTGTCTTAGAAATAATAAAAGAACACTTTTTCATTTATAATTTGTCTTAAATTTAATTTTGTTAAAAAAAAAAAAAAAAAAAAATGTGAGAAAATCGTATTGTGAAACCAGCATCGTGAATCGTATTGCATCGTGAGTTGAGTGAATCGTTACATCCCTAGTTTTGACCTATTGGCTGTTTTATAGATTATGATTCTTGATTGCCCTAATAAAGCTGCATTTGGCTCCTCACTTGTGCTTCAGAGCAGTTTCATGACAAAAGCATTGAAATATATTTTTAATCCCATCTCATTTTCTCCCTCATCACAACCTTTAGGGGCTCTGTATGAAACAAATCAAAAACGATTGACTCATTTTATTAGAAAGTTCAAGAGCAGACAGTTAACTTTCAATTGTAGTCCTTTTAGTTAAAAAAAATGACATTTACATTGCATTTGGTGACGCTAGATGTGCATAAATTACACACCTCTCCTTTAATATACAATTTCCAGTGAAGTTGCAATGAATGCAGTACATTAAGGACTCAAACCTCTCCACGGTTGCTTATTCTGTCCTGTTAAGCCTCTTCATCACCATCTATTTATTTAAGACCATCCAGGAAATTGTCTGTGACAGCTCATATTGGAAAAACAGCATGTTGATGAAGAGAAGTGTGCATCAGCATTATAAGGAAAAAAGTGGGATTCTGTATGACTCAACACTGAGTCAAGTGTCTTGATTAATTGCTTATTGGAGACTCTCTCTCATCACCATGCGGTACGATACCTATCACACCTCAAGGAGATGGGGTACCCAGGGTGCAGTGCCCTCTCATCTGAATCCTCATTCCAAATAGTAAAACTGTGCACGATAGTTATGTTAGTGCTATATAAAGGCTAGTTTTCTCTCATCATAATGAAGCCTGGAATCAAGCCTGAATACCGGAAACAAACGCTCCTGGCATCTAGCAAACAGCAGTTTTGATCCAAGCACTGAGGTCATTCAAAATGGATCGCGTCCAAACCTCTAGTTTGTAGATTTGGGCATGTAACATCAAACCCAGGAGGCCTGACTTTCAATGTTGTAATGTTACTTCAGTTGCTTCAGGACCCAGATTTTACATTGGACATCAAATGGCAACCTATGTCACATAGTGGCTGAAATCTCAATAGATCGGAGGAGAAAACATAAACACAACCACGTTAAACTTAGACGATACCGGACAAGGGAACAGAAAGAACTGAGGGCTTAAATACTGACAAGGAGTAATAAAAGTGAACAGGAACAGGTGTATGGAAGTATTTAAAGGCCCACTGAAATGTGCAGCTTTATTCACTGTGTTGACATAATTTCCAATGAAACGGGGAGACAGGGCAGGATATATCTAAAAGCTCCTCTCCTTTTTTCAAAATAGCCAATAGCGTTTCGTCTAGATCACAGCTTGGCCAATGGAAAGCATATTTACACTGTCTGAATTGTTCACTATCCCCTATATAGTACACTATGTGCCACTCACCATATAGAAACTAGTAATTTGTGAACAAGTGACCGATTTCAGCCACATCTTCAGCGTCTATTTATAATGTAGGGGGTGGGACTTGAGATTCTAGAGAGCATCTGATTGGACAGAAGATCTGATGAGAAGCTGAAGTCCATGGTGATGTCATGAAAATCCGTGATCCATTTTAGCGGAAGTGAGAGACTGTAAGTTTTGAATGCTTATATCAATGCATTATATCAAATTTTGCCATTGTTTTGGAACACACCAGCTTATTCATAATCTCGCGTAGCCAGACCTTCAGACTGATGGCAGAAGGTCTGGACTCTATTGTAGCTTTCATTGGCCAAGTACCGCCCAAGTGGACGTTTGACTGACATTTAACGCAACCAATCACAGCGTCATGTTTAGGGGCGTAAAAATGTGAAGTCGAAGTCCCTGCAATAACATGCATCAATGAATTATTCATTCAAGAATGTTGTGCAAGTTTACTGCAAAAATGGAGCCACGAACTTCACATACTTTTGAAAATTTGTATACATGACCGTGTTCTTCTTCCACGAGGGGATTTAACGTCACGGCATTTGTTTCCAGGTGGACCGTTAAAGAACGTGACACACACGTCCTGTATAACTCAAACCAACCAGATGACGACTTCGAAACACCTGAAGTGTTTACAAATAAGTGTGCCATATGCAGCAGACGTTCAGCCAACGGTCCGTGGGCATGACGTCTGAGGCTGAGCCTGAGACTAGCTTATTCATAACATTAAGGCTAACATATTCATACTAAAAGCTAAAAAAGTTAATTTTGATTTCAGGGGACTTTAACAACCAAGGAAACTAACTAGGAACTCAGGTAGGCAAAACAGGAACAAAACAGTGAAAACGAAACCAAAACAGACTACATGTGACAACCTAACATAATACTACATTTTTAGCAAACAATTAATAAGTAATATTGCTAAGAAATACGCTCAACAATATGCAGTTAAAGGTGCACTATGCGATTTCTCAAATTCGTTGCTCCGCCTCCAAAACTCACACTCCAATCCTAACCACCCTGCTCCGAGTCAGTCCCGATTGCTGCTGGCATGCGAGGCGAATGCACTACCAATGACGCTAAACACCTCATTCTCTAGCTGTCGTCAGTGTGCAGTCTGCAAAACTCTCACTATCTGGCCACTGTTACACACGCAATGCGAGTGGATGTCTGTTTATCACAGCTGACACGCAACAAAATGCTTCACGAAAAATAAAGCGCAGTTGATGAACGAACGACAAGGAAGCACAAAAAATGAACGTACAGTACACAAGAGTAAATACAAACAAGAGTTTGTTGTTAATCGCCAACAGAACAGCAGCTCCAGACAATCAAAATCCAGTATTACTCACATGAGAAGGAATCAAAGCAGCCTCTGCGTCTGTTTTCAGGCCTTCCCTCTTAGCTCTCTCCAGCGCTGGAAAGCTTTTCTAATATAAACGCAGGTCCTAAAGCGCTTGCCCAGTCATAAACCTTCATTCCAGTGATATTCTTTTGAGCTCTTTTGTATTGTGTCCCATCTCTCATTCTGCAGTTTTTTTCAAATCTCCCTCTTGCTCATTCTGTCTCCCTGATCGTGATACGACCCTAATGCTGACTGGTTACACGTTTGTTGTTGGTATCGGCCCAACTAACTTCCAAACAGCGTATTTTAAATAATACTGAGTCCACCTTTAAGTAAGTATTATGTAACATGTTTTTTAACCATGTTCATAACAAGTGAACCCAAGTTAAGGTAGTCACTCGCACCCCCACCACCCCCAACCAACGCAAACATCATTGCTATATTACTTAATGTGTTCAAACATTATTGCTATATTACTTAATATACTGTGTATAGTGTGCAAAACTGTGTCACAGCTCGCGTCCGGTGCTGACAGGGTATTAGTTGTTTTGCTCAAATTCAATTGCGCCAATCTGCTGTGACTGTAGCCAATGATTACCTGGGAGAATAGTCAAACTGCCCCCTCTAGTGGATGACTAAAGATTTGCTAGCCAAATCTCACATGCACAGCTGTTTCACTCGAGTGTATGCTTCTGAATTAACAGGTGCTTGTGAACCCCTTAACTGAAAACCCCTGCCTTACACTACCGTTGATATGTTTGGGGTTGTAAAATTGTTGCATGTCATTTTTTTGTTTGTTTGTTTGTTTTTTATTTATTTCTCATGCTCACCAAGGCTGCATTTATTTAATCAGAACCACAATAAAAATAGCAATACTGTGAAATAATATTGTAGTTTAAAATAACAGTTTTCTATATATATTTTAAAATATATTTTATATATGTTAAAATGTACATTTATATGTGTATAAATGTTATTTATTCTTGTGAGGATAAAGCTGAATTTTCAGCATCATTCAGTGTCATTGTCCTTCAGAAATCATTCTAATATGCAGATTTGCTGCTCAAAAAAACATTTCCTAATATATAAATGTTCAATATTCAGTTTTTACACTTTTTATAAATTTAACGCTTCTTGCTGAATAAAAGTATTATTATTATTATTATTATTAAAAAAATAATTTAAAAAAATCCTACAGACCCCAACATTTTGAGTGGCAATCTATATCATTTTGTTCATACTGGTATGTCAATTTTGGCAGCTATACATAGTTTCTACCATGGGCAGAAAAACTTAATTAAAAAATGTAATTAGAAAACCTTTGATGTCAAAAACAGAAGATATGCAAAGTCTTTTAAAGTCTTTTAAAAGTTGATAAGCTTATTAATTTGGCTGTCCTGTATGGTTATTTGCAATTTATTTTTTGCATTTAGCTTTTTCTTCCGGTTTTTGAGGTCACAACCCACCGGTTGACAGTCACCGATTCATTACAATTACTAAATGTGAAGGAATGAATTATCGGTGAGCGGGTTTGTTAAAAATATACAGGAATATAATAGGCATCCTTTCTGATTGTGCTGAATGAGGTTAACCTTTGCCAGTGCAATTGTGACCCCCTCACTGATTGCTTAGAGATTATCCCGAGATCAACAGAAAACAATTCATTAACTTCCCATAATATCCTTAATTAGACATTTTCACAACCTAACTGGCAGAGGAATAAAACCGCATAGAAATTACTGAGTAGGCCCTTGATTTATAATTTGATGATTTCAATTAACTTGGCTGATGATGAGTACCTGCTCTGCAGACTCAGCTGTCACACAGGTGCTGTCGTCCAACTGGAGATCTAATCTGATGAAGTATGAGGCAGAACACTACAAAGAAAGGAGCTAATTCAAGCTTCCTAATGGACAAGGCTTAATTATAATGACTTTGTCTAAATAAGACTATTACCGGTTACCAATTTTTAACGTAACAGTCTTCGTTATCATCGTATGGGTTGTGTTAAGTAAACCTTTAGAGATTAACACTTTTGATATCAAAATTAATTGGTCTGGGATTCTGTAAGTGAACTGTATATTAACTAACAGACTCTCATGGATGATCAGAATCTATGGCAGCTGTGTTGTCAACAGGATGAAACTGCATGTAAAGTGATTCATTATAGATCTGCGTCTTAATTAATGCGTTTGACATTCAAATCAGGTATTTTGATTTAGAATTCTCAAACACCACCGCTGCAATGGAAATCTTTCATTAACTTACTCAAATAACACATTTCAACACACAAGGGTATTCACACGCTCCTGAAGTGAGTGCTACACTCAGATACAGCAGTTCTGGATGAAAACTACTGTACATCTTTCCTTAAAGTTGAAGTGTAATAATTCTGTGCTACATTCTGCACTACACCACCAATACACTGCAATACAACACCGATATTACTTTTAAAGTATGTAATTTCTGGAATTGACAAAAGAGGAGAGCAACAGATCAATGGTTTGATTGCGTTAAACATTTCAGGTGAATTGAAAACTCCAAAAAAAAACAAACAAGCAAGCAAGCAAGCAAGCAACCGAACAACCAAGCAACCAACCAAAAAAACAACCAACCAACCAATCAACCAACCATGCAACCTACCTACCAACCAACCAAGCAAAACCAAGCAACCAACTAAAAAAAACCAAGAAACCAACCAACCAACCGAACAACCAAGCAAGCAAGCAAGCAACCTACCAAGCAAGCAACCAACCAAAAAACCAACCAAGCAACCAACCAACCAACCAAGCAACCTACCTACCTACCTACCGACCAACCAAAAAAAACAACCAACCAAGCAACCGAACAACCAAGCTATCTATCTATCTATCTATCTATCTATCTATCTATCTATCTATCTATCTATCTATCTATCTATCTATCTATCTATCTATCACCCTGTTCACTACACCCCATCTTCCCAAATATACCCAAAACTCATGTCTTTGATTAGGCTAGAAGTTGATACAGTGTTTCTCTTTGGGAAAGTCAATCTCTGAATGGTTACTTATATATACTGGGTATTTCAATGAAAATTACACACTTCACCTTTAACTCTCCATGCTCTCTGAATATTGACATCGTCCATCTGGACAGAGCTAATATATCTTTGTAAAGTGGAGCTGCAGAGCCATGTATCATGAGCAGGTCTCTGTGGCGTTTCCCCATCATCCTTGTTTGTCTCCTGAAACAGCCTTGAATGGTGTTAGCAGAAGTGATACATGACTCCCCAGACTCCTCTCACGGAGGCCACACACTGGAACTGCAAACAACCATTTGCGAGCAGGTGAAAGAGAGAGAGGAGGGTGGTAGAAAAGTGTTTATCAGTGGAGGTGATTAATGGATGGATGGAACCTGTGAGGACATACGAGGGAGAGAAATAGATGTCAATGACTCCAAACTCCATTCCGCCCCATTCTTTCAGTGCATCACTTGGTTTCCTTCCTCAGGCTTTGCCCATATTTCTCATTTTATGTCTCTCTGTCTTAGACTGAGGTGTGTTTTTCTCTTCAGCTGTCAAGATGAAAACCTTGTAAACCCCAAAGAGCAGCTTTTCGGGACAGGGAGGAAAAAGAAATTCTGTTCTGTACAGTTCCGTCTTGTACTTTAAAAGATGTTAACAGTGAAGGCTTATACTGGCGTATTTGTTTCTGTACACCTGGAGGATACAGATGCCTGTCAGCTCTCAGCTTCAATCATGTAGTGAAATCAAAATGATTAAGAAAAGCATAATCATGGGTTTTCTTTTCTCCATGATAACATGAATGATTTATATGTGAAAGCACATCTGTAAAAATGACCTGGCAAAATGAACTGCACCACAGACCATCTGGACCGCCATCTGATAATGATTAAGAATATTTAATGAGCAATGAGTTTGGGTGGACTCTCTTTATTACATCGACAACAACCTTGACTGAAATGTTTGTGAAGAAAAACAGTATTTAAAAAAAATAAAAAAAATAAAAATAAAAATACAATGCTTTGGTATGTATGGCGATGCATAACCTTTGCATGACTTTTTGAAAAACGTTTTGAGAATTGAAAAATCAGTACCCCCAAGTTCCAATTGAAAATTACACCAAACAAGTAACATCACTACTTACTTCAGATGCAGATTCAGCTGATTAAGTGTGTAGAATTACATATGTAGTAATTCTACACACTTAATCAGCTGAACCTGCATCTGAAGTAAGTAGTGATGTTACTTCTTTGGTGTAATTTTTAATTGGAACTCAGTGGTTCATGTTTTAATGTTGTTTTTGTAGAAGTTCTGCTCTGCTGGCGTGTTTGTTAGGAACAGGGTTTTCTTTTTCATCTGGCCGATTAAAACTGAACCCAGTGTGGTGCTTTGGGCATGGAACACAGTTTACCAGCGGCTGCCTGAAATATATTTGATGAAAGTTGATGCTGATGAGGTTTATATTTTAGTCAGCCAACCAAAACAGAAAACTCTAATGAAACAAGACACTTCAGCGGAGCAGAACTTCTACAGAAAACAACAGACTAAAGCATTAACCACTGCGAGTTAACAAATGCTGCCGAGTTCAAATAGAAAATTATACCCAAACACATTTTCAGTGCTACTGTTTTCAGATACAGGATCTGCTGATTAAATGCATAGAATTAAATAAAATAATAATAAAATAAATAAACATACAAAATTACAAAACTCTTGTTCATCTTTTTTTTTTTTTTGCTGCCAACTTTCAACTTTTGTGATGCTAAACTCTCACAAAACTAAACTGAAGTATTTTACCTGGAGAGAAGTCAGAACGAACTGTTCCCTTCTGTGTGTGTGTGACTTATTTGTCTTTCTCAAAAGATGGAGAAGTTCTCTTTAAGAATACCAAGTAAAACTCAACGTTCTTTCCAATGCTGATGTTCACCCCAGTAAACAACCTCTGACCTTTAACTAACCCAGCTGTACACACAAACACACACACACACACACACACACACACACACACTGGTTTCCATGTTTTATGGAGACCTTCCATAGACATAAGTAAGCAATAAGGTATGAGAGGCTGTGCTGTATCATGAATACGTCACGGCTGAAGGGCGTTGTTAGGCACGACGCAAGGCCATTTTTGCTTTTATAAAATGGTTACCACACAATACAAATATTAAAGCCAAAAATATGTATCAATGCAACTTTCATGAAAAAGTAAACTTTCAATAAAAGCCTTCCTTCCGCAGGAAAACATAATCCCTGACCATGAACAGCAACAGAAGTTACATTATTACGCCATTAGATGGCGGCAAAGACTGTCTTTATGAGTGTGTCAGTCAGTAGCGAAGACTTTTACATTGAAAAGACTCAATTGTTGTGAACACAGAACAAGACGCAACTGACAAATTCTTTGACTAGCGCTGTCAGTCATGGGAAAACCCCTTAACTGTTAAAAGGACAGGATAATACATCGGACATTTAAACAGATTTTTATTATGAACATAGGACTGACCTGAAGGAAAATGCCAAATCTGAATAAACTCGCTCACTCAATCTAAGCTTCAATGAACAATATCAATTGAAAACATACAGTTTACGTTGCTAAGAGTGGTTGCTAAGGGTGTTGTGTAGTAATACGCAGAACTGTTGGGTTAAGAGGTCATAGCCGTGTTTTATTGTGAGTAAAACACAGCTATTGACCAATCAGAATCAAGGACAGGAACTAACAGTTTTATAATTATATTTATACTATACAAACTGTACAGTATATTATATCCCCTACACTAACCCTACCCCTAAACATACCCATGACAGAAAATTTTCTGCATTTTCCTCATGAGGACCAAAAAAAAAAAGTTCACAGTTTACTGGTATTACTATACTTACCATATAGGGAATACCAGGTACACACACACACACACACACACACACACACACACACACACACAAATAATAAAATAAAATAAAATAAAAATAAAACAACAGTCATTCCAACTGTGTCTTGAGCTGTGTGGACAAATAAGACAGAAAATGGTAAAATGGATGATTGGACAACTAAGAGGAGAGACACCAATTCAGGTACTTCTCTCTCATGATAGTGAATTGATTTTGAAGAAAAAGCATCAATGTGCAAAACATTCAGACTCAGTCAGACACACATGCAAAGATCCACACTCGACTGTGATTAGAGAGTGTTTTGGTCTCGGCTGCGGGCTGAGTAAATGGGAGAGTAAGGCCTCCTGCAGCTCTTCAGAGTTATAATCACCCATCAGCAGGACTCAGGGAGAAATAAGGAGAGTGGATATACAGGGCTGTTCTCACAAACTGTTTTAGAGTTAATTACCACTGGATGCACTGACTGTCCTGAGATTTGAGCACTCAAACACAAAATTTCCTCTGGGACTTGCTTTGGAGGTTTCATGGGCCCTTGTTCTATTTTTATTTATTTATCTGTTTATTTGTTTTTTGGATGAAACTAGAAGTTCATGCACCATTAATTGCAAAGTTGCAGTGAGTGTGATTATAAATGACCTTTAATAACCTTGTCTCTGGTATTTAATATTATTAGTAGCCTATATTTACAGTTAAGGTTCTTAAGAGAGCACTAGTTAAGTTTTATCTTTTGTTAGATTGCTGTTCACTGCCCAAGTCCCAAATGTCTCCCTGTTTTCTGTTCACTGAATGTTTCAGAAACTTCACTTGGCACCCACTGTCGCCAATCCTCTCTGAGGGTTTCTGGGTGGTGAACCATCAGTGCTGCATGTGCTTTAAGAACAATAATTGTTGAAGCACATTTGGAGGAGTTATACTGTATATTGGCAAAAATAAAAACATATATTTTAAAAATTATTTAATCAGCATACACACATGCACACATGCATTGAGTTTTCATGTTTTATGGGGACTTTCTATAATGATTTTTATATTGTACAAACTGTATATTCTATCCACTAACCATAAACCTACCCTTAAACTTTAACATACCCATCACCTGCATTTTTAGATTTACAAAAAACATCACTTAGTCTGATTTATAAGCTGTTTTCCTCATGGGGACCAAAAAAAGGTCCCCACAAGGACAAAGATTTTGGATATTGCCATCTTTGTCATCTATGTGGGGACATTTTGTCCTCATAATGCGGGGTTTATGTAAACACAAATCTAAAAATTAAAATAAAAACAGTTGAGAAAACTTCAAATAAAGTTGTTTGAAACCAAAATACAACAACCCTGCTACAGAAGATGAGCATTTTGACTCTGTATACTTTAAGTATTTTGGCTGTTTGGCTGTTGTTTTTTTCTTTATGCCAAAAATGGTACAGGTTGTAGGTTACGAAAGGGCAGTGAGCCCATGCAGAAGAGAAGTTTGCAGCTCTGGCAAACCGAATTTTTACTAGTACTTTGACACTTTTTTGCTTTGTATCATTACTTTATTTTTCTTAGTGTGGGTAGCTTCTCAATAATTCGTCAATATTTATCAATAATTCTTCTTAATAATTAGGCATTTTTTCACTCTCTATTTAGCTAAAATTGTGTCAAACATGTTACTTTCATTAGACAGTACATGCCATAATATATTTCTGGGAGTTTCTTCAATGATAGATGACTCTCACGCTTTTCACTGACGTTTGTCTCCTTGGATACTAAGTAAAATAACTTTTGAAAAAACTTTATCAGAAGAAAAAAATGTTGGTTGTGATGTAAATTACCCCACTGAGAGAGAAACATGTCAGTGAAGAGCATGCTTGAAATTAAATGTGAAACAATTCACAAAATATGACAAATATGACAAATATTAAGGTAAATATCACTTGTGAAAAGAATATTTTCATATTTTCAAATACGTTTGTCAAATATGTGAAAATATGATTTTTCTGTGTGTATTTAGGACAAATAAATGCTAGCTATGAAAATAGACTTAGGAAAAGAGTATTTTAGAGCATTTTTAAACATTTTTGGAATAAAATGGCAATCACGGAAGGCTTTCAAGCACAATACATATTTTGAAATGTGATGGAAATGACACTGGGCCGAAAACGTTCCTGACTTTCACAACAAAATGACAAAAATGACAGAATTATCCTGTGAGGCATGTCTGTCCACTGTTGGACATTGTTAGTAGACAAATTAAATAAACTAGCCAGAGTGTGAAAAATATGTCCGCAAGGCCAAAAGTGTCCATAGCTGAAGAAACACTCATCTACAACCAGCAGATTTATGTGTGACAAAATGACAGGAAAACACTGTCCTGGTGTTTCCCATTATGAGTGAAGAACTCCTCCAGTAGGAGAGTTTATGACTGTTCTCCATCGATCAGTGTCATAGAATGGAAAGCACTTAGAGGAACAGAGAGCATGATGAGGGCGGACATGCTCTGCACCGATCTACAGGGAGCTGGCCTACTAAAACACAGGAAGTCATTTAGTAACTGGATGTGAAAGGTGGTTCATTTGCTCATTTTTCGTCCTTCTGATAGGATGGAGGCACTAGAAAAACAGCGTTTAGGGTTAAAGGGATAGTTCACCCAAAAAGGAAAATTCTCTCATCATTTACTCACCCTCATGCCATCCCTGATGTATGGGTTCTTCGGTACCCATTAAAATGTAGAATTTTAATGGGTGCCGATCGGTTGAAACCACACACAGCAATCGTGATGGTAATCCATTCAACCCCAGTGAATGAATCAATGTTTTCTGTGTAAGAAAAATACTAATATTTTAAACTTTTTGAACTATAAATCATTGCTTTCATACGTGCACTGTGAAGCTCACGCGAGAAGTAACGAGGAAGCAGAGGTGTAAAGAGTACCCAAAGAGCATACTGTACTTAAGTAAAAGTACAGATACTGTACCTTACAGTTAAAATTACTCCATTACAAGTTACAAGTCATCAGTTCCAATACCACTAGAGTAAAAGTCTTAGAGTATCTGATTTTAGGCTCAAAGATGCACTAGTCCTCAACATTATTATTACTTCTCTTATTATGAAACACCTGCGATTCAGGAACTACCTGCTCACGTTCATGTAAAGCAGCCTTGTTGACAAGTTTGGGTGAGTAAGTGCAAAATGTACAAGATATAGTACCTTCAATGCCCTGCAAATGGTGATATCACTTCGTTTGTAGCAGAAATAAACTGCCGGAGAACATGTTAGGTGCAGGGTTCCTTCACATTTTCCATTTCAAAATTCCATACTTTTCCAGACTCAAATTTCCAAAACCCTCTGTAGATTTTCAGACCATAAATGGTTCATACAGCATTATTTTTAGCATTATATTTGGTATAAAGTAGTCATCTGTAAATATATATATATATATATATATATATATATATAAAAATATAAATATATATATTTTTTTTCCTCAGGATTTTTTTCATTGATTTTGTCAAAGTGACAACATACAGAGCCCCTAATATATATATATATATATATATTGCTGCCAAAACAGCCCTGATCCGTCGAGGCATGGACTCCACTAGACCCCTGGAGGTGTGCTGTGGTATCTGGCACCAAGATGTTAGCAGCAGATCCTTCAAGCCCTGTAAGTTGCGAGGTTGGGCCTCCATCTATCAGATTTGTTTGTTCAGCACATCCCACAGATGCTCGATTGGATTGAGATCTGGGGAATTTGGAGGCCAAATCAACACCTCAAACCATTTTTGCTTTGTATATATATATATCATGCTTTTTAAAACCCTCAAATTTCATAAACCAGACTCTTTGAATGCAAAGTATTTACAAAGTGACATTTCTGTCCATTTTCACAATTGTCATCCAAAGTTCAATGTAATTATATTTCAAATAAAAACACTAAAAACATTCTCCTCCAGCACTGATTCATTACCATCAGTAGTTATTGTTCTCTAACAAAGCTCTTTGAACCTCCCCGGGTTATGACTGTAAGTATATACAGTATGGGATGTATGGGAGGGTTATGCAGTTGACACTGAGTATACATCGGTATTTAGCAGAATGAAGAGCCCTTTATGGCCACAATAACACCTATTCATTTCCACATATAAAACACTCTTCCCCATAATCTCCACATGCACGCACAGAGGTTCAGCTCACTTCGGAGAGGTCATTAACATTGTTATTGCGCCGGGTACACTCAGAGGGCTGAAACAATTATTGCAATAATATAGGATGACACGTGTGAATGGGGACATGGAGAGAGAACACTAGACAGTAGAGAACACTAATTCAGCTACTGGAGGACAATAAATAAAATGAGAGAGCGAGAAAGATGAATTAACTGTCAAAGGTAAGCTCCAACAATGAACTCATACATCCTCAAAATAACACCTAATGGACCAACACAGAGTGAGCAACATCCGAAATCCACTGCAAACATCATCCAAAGTGCAGAGATGAGTTACAACGGAACCAATTATGCATATCAAACGTTATAGAAGGGACTTTCCCCTCAGTCATAATTCATCCAGCCTGGAGCAGATGGCCCTTTAATCATTGCAGACATTGGCACATGCTAGACACAAGGGTTTCAGCACCATGGACAGCAGCCAGTGGTTTGTTAAGCAGTTCAGCACCATGGACAGCGACCAAGAAGTTCCGCTCGTATTTTTGGCACAGCTGCAAAGCAAACCACACCACTCCACATCAAATCACCTGCTTTCTTTTCTTTCTTTTTTTATCCACGTCCACTTCCTCTCTCACCCCCTATCCGTCCATCTTTCTTTTTATCTTCCTCTCTCCCAACCGTTCCCTCCCAGCGCCGGTCCCGATCCCCTCCCTGCTTTCCTCTGCGGGCTGTGAACAGCAGTGTCATGGATGAGACCTTTTCCAGGTAATTGAGTCCTCTAGCTCACACCACTAATTTGCGAAGCTCGAGTCTCCCTAGCAGTTACCCGAGAGACAAAAACGGGAAGAAGGAGTGAAAGTGAGAAGGAGAAAATAACTGGACTGGGTACAATATGTTAATTGGTTTCCTGTAATTGACAAGCTTTGGAAAGGTCATTGAGTATTTCAGAGGACTGCAAGAAGCATTTTACTCGGCAGGAACTGAAAGGGGACTGTAGCTAAAACCGTCAGTGAATGTCGGATTCACGCGTGGTAACGATCAATTACTGCTGTTTTTCCGCATAAGGAAGCACAGCAATGACTCACCAAGTTGACGCTTATGTTTCAGAATAAATAAGCAAAAGTTCAAAGTGAGAGATAAGCCGTGAGCGCTCCTGCCACTCAAACCACACAACTGTTTACCAAAAAAAATGAAAAATAAAAAATAAATACCCATTCATCACCTCAAGTCACATCTTCTCAAAAAAGTGCATTTTGATTGATCATTCTGCTCGCTCCTCATTCTGAATCTCAACAAAGACTCTACTATCATGCACCTCAACTAAACATGCTATTTTTCATTTGTTTTTGTTATCCAACATACTGTGAAAGCAGAGTAAATACCTTTGTGTGTGCTCTGTCTTTACCTGCAATGGTTCAACGGGTTCTATACTAGTTTGGATGGAGCAAAAAACACGAATAATGAGCATATATTATATCAGAACTGTCTTGTCTGACCTGTGGCCTAACAGTAACACATTGATCTGTAGTGCTCATATGGACAACACAGGTTCGAGTCTGGCTCTGAACTATGTTACTGAACTATAATACTTCTACTGCTACAACTACTACTAATAATAACAATCTCTCTATATTAAAAGAAAGTTCATAAAACTCAAAACAATTAAACAATTCAGATTACTTAAAATGTGTCAGTTTCGTGAACTCAAAAGTAAAAGAAAGTTCTAAATACTCATAAAAGTTAATTTGATTGAACTAATTTGTTTAATTTGAATTTGCCCTACTCAAACCAATTAATTTTTTGAGCGTTAGGGTTTACAGTGTACTACTACTACTAATAATAAATAATACTATTATAATAAATATATTATTACTTATTAATAATAATAATAATTCATAATAATACATAAATATTCATTAATAATAACATTTATAACTATTATTATTATATTGATACAACACGTGCCAGAGGGGGCGCCAGAGGGAACGCAATTTCCCGACCCCAATATTATTACTATCATTATCATTAGTTAGTTTCAAGTAGTAGTAGCTTTTGTTGTAATATATAATATTGTAAGTAATATATAATATATATTTTTGTTGAAAAGGGAGACTAAAAAGAAACTGATTTGAATTGAGACTGCATTCTGGATTATCATCTTCAATTACCCAATAGAATGCACTATTCACTGTTTGGTTTTTTGCTGTAAGGAGCCTGAATCCCAGTTTATAATGTGCAACAAGTTGTTTAATGTTTCTTCCTTCTCTGCCCATTATGAACAACCAGATAAGAATCTATTCAGTTTGAGTGACAATAACAGTGTCATCGCTAGTGTGAACTGCATCATGGGTAAGTGGTTACAGTGTCATTTCTGTGCTTTGTGCTAGTGACACTGCAGCCAAAGCTCATTGCATCAGTCAGAGCTGAGATAATGAAGTCTGAAGGAAAAAAGATTCCCTGCAATCAAAGACTTTACAGACTTTGGAATGTGTGACTGTTTGAGAGTCCAGCTGACATTTCCGCTCTACTTTACTTTCTCAGTGCCAGCCAAAATGTCTAAGGCCCCTATGTTGTACAGTACAGAACTTTTTTTTTCTCTCTTTTTCTCTGTCCCTCCCTCTTCCCTATTTTCTTCATTACTCTATATTCCTTTAATATTATGACATAAAATAATTAAACACCATATATATATATATATATATATATATATATATATATACACTAGTGGGTGCAGGACACTATAGTTTATTTATGTAAGTGAGGATAGCAAAATAAAGTAAACTGTGACATATTATACCCAAAACTTCTTCATACAGTGGACTACCAGTGGACTACCAGTATATATATTTTTTTCTGACACAGTTTAACTCTGAGATCTTGTCATATTTTATTACCATTTTTTTTAAACTATAGTATTAATGAATAAAATGTTCAAGGTGTCTGAATACATTTTGGCTTGACTGTATATAAATAATATAAGAAATAGGGATGCACCGATCCGGCTTTTTTGCTTCCGATACGATCCGATACCTGGAATTCAGTATCGGCCGATACCGATCCGATATTCAAGTAATAATTAAAAAAAGTGCTAAATTGCCTAATAAACTGTATGCCTCACTTAGAGCTGTGACGGTCGGCATGACAACCGCACCACCGCGGTCGTGGAGTGTCACCGGCGGTAGTGTGACGTGTATATACATATATATATATATATATATATATATATATAGCCAACTTGTTTATCCTATAAGTTTGTGAATAAATATGAAAATGTGGACGAAATCAGAAGCTATTAAATGTCTTATCATTAAAATATAAAAATGAAAATGATGCATGGTAATAATTATGATGGTATTTTTACGATCCTGACTGTCAAAATGACGGCGAAAGTCTAACGCAACCTCATATATCGAAAGTCTAGTGTAACAACTGTAAATAAACCAATAACTTCACTAGCTCGGTAGACATTCAAAATAAACAGGAGTCCAGATGATTCCTTCATCCATGACTCACGGCTTGTTTTTCATGAATGTTTGAGTCATATAACATAAACTAAATATATTTATATATAAATATAGGCTATACTATAAAATTAAAAGACATTTCTTTTAAATTTATAGCGGAGTTTTTTTTTTTTAATGAGGCAGCAACATATGATAGATAGGACAGAACAAAAAAAAATACTTTCATTGCGCAAAAGTATTATAATGTGAACGGCTCCCATACAGAGCGGCACAAAGCGCTATGCGCATCCCGTGTGCAGAATGATGCGCTTGAAGCATCATGGAGTCACAGCGCGCAGCGGCAGTGCTTCGCATTGAAAAGTTCAAAGCACAAAGTGAAGATATATTGATGCGTATTGTATTACCGGTATCGTTATCTACAGATGAAGTATAATAATAGAAACATTGATTCATCTTGGAGAGAGTTTCATTGTGTTGACTCTTGTAACCGAACGCGACACGCAGTTTGAATGCTGAATTGAGAATGACTGACAGCCGTAGCGGAGGGAGGCATTTACGTGAACTTTAATTTAACTGTACCTCAAATTAAACTATGGAATGGCTTCAGAACACTTGGAATATAGTGCACAGAAACTTTCTGGTGCTTTTTAATGTTTTTGTGCCTTTTGTGGAGCCTAACAATAACACAGACTATGTATTACAGCCATATACTGATACGCACAGTATCGGATTTGGATCGGTCCCGTCCGGCCGATACCCGATCCGGCAAAAATGGCAGTATCGGAGCCGATACCCGATCTGAATATCGGATCGGTGCATCCCTAATAAGAAACAAACCTAAATTCTAAATTTCCACCTATTTCAACTTAAAAACTATGAGATTTAAGATGTTGTTTTCAAAAGAGAAATAAAACTAACAAATTTCCAACTATTTCAACTTAAAAACCGAAGTTCAGTTGCTTTCTAAAATTTTTAAGTATAACCAACTTGGTTGTACAAGTCATTTCAAATAAATTATTTTAAACTGACTTAAAATGTGGAGTTGAATTTCATGTAATATAAAAAAGTTGAAAGTGCTTAACTTATTTTGATGTAAAAACAATGTAAAAAATATAAGTTGCCATGACTTACTGATACTATTATTTTTACAATGAAAGTATTATGCTTAAATGCATAGTTTGGTAGATGAATATAAATGTATCTATGAATATCTATAAAAAACTAAAATGTATCTAAAACTAAAATATTCTAACTATTAATGTTTTTCACCTGCATAAAAAGGAAAACCTCAAAAAAGCAGTTTAGTCAGTCAAAGCACTGTGGCTGAGATGTAAACCGCAGAGCTAAGTGGCAAAGATCATATTCTGACATCACGCTGCAGTTTCCCACATTTGTAAGCTCACCAAGATTCTGGCTTTCGAGACTTGGGCGAAGGGAACTCATTTATCAAATCCCTGTCGCGTGCCCTCGCTTCCATTTGTGAAGCACAACTGAATCCATTCCTAGGCAAATTTAATCAAATATTTCCTCTGGTGTAACATGATGTATTTCCTCAGCATTGGTAATCTTTAAATTCAGCCTGTGCAGAATAGGTTATGTACATGTCCACACTCTTTGCCGGAAACTTCTCTTCAATTGCCTGAAAGCCGCAGAGGCAGACAGACAGATCGAAGATGAGAGGTGAGAATAACTAAAATAATTCAATTATTTACCTTAAGTTTCCTTAAGCTAGTGTCCTGTGTTCAGTTATATTTCACTTGCACTGAAATGTATTAGTATAACAGGAATAGTTCTACATATTTCAAGAAAGAGTGAGGTTCAGGGTGAGAGAGAGAGAGAGAGTGAGACATTCATATTCACTCATTCTTTTGACTGTCACTGGGAGTAAAAAAAGAAAAGAACAAAAATGAACCTGCATTCAAAAAGCAGGACAAGAATTAAGAAGTTTTGACATGAAGCAATATTGACTGTAAAATGGTGAATTCTGAATTATTTTTGCACTTTGTGACTGGTCAGTTCCTATCTACACTAGAACTGAAGTTCAACCATGCTTTTCAGATTATATTGACCTGTTTTTGCATTCTGAAATATTCTTTACTCTCAATATAAAGGCTCCTGGGTGGATGAATGTTTTCTGACTTCTTCTGGGAGAGAGAGAGAAAAAAAAAAAAAACCTTAGCCTCCAACAACCATTCACAATCACAATCGCAGATCAAGGCTGTCGATCATTTCAAACATGTGCGAGAGAATATGAAAACCTACAAGTGGAATTAATAGAGTTTAAAAGATCTTTGAATATTCAAAATATATATTTTGATTCAGTGGGAGGAAGTGGCATTTTGTGTTTGAGCCAAACAGTGGCCCTTGGCCCTTGAACAAGATACAATAATAAAATATAGTTCATAATAATTATGAGGCCAGGCACTGGATTGGCAAAGATCCACATTAAGCATGACTGAAAGAGCCAGATAATGGAAGAATCGTAATTTTAAGCTATTAGAGAAATTTTTACAAATTTGGCATAATCTTGAAGCTTCATGAGGACCATCAGGCCATTGTATAGTATATATTAAATTTCAATAAGTATAGCCAAGATATAACCACCCTTCTAACTTAGTGGCCCTGCTGTCAAATTCACTACAGATTTGCTAGGGAAAGGGGAAGAAAATGAAAAAACCATTCAATAATTTTTGCAAGGCTTGGTCTGTAAATTGTCTGACCCAATTTTGGTGAAGATTGAAAAAAAAAAATGTCAGAGAACAGCTAAAAAGTTTTAGCAAAGCCAAGGTCCTGGGTTTGATTTGGAAATGCATGAACTGAAATGTATACTTAAAATGTAATGAAAGTTGCTTTGAATAAAAATCAAAATGTCATATGCATAAAAAAAAAAAGAAAAACATTTTACAACTGAAACTAGAAGCTAAAGTATACAGTATTTGAGAGACAAACCTAAAACTGTGGCAAAATACAGCCCAGAGGACACAAAAGACTTCAACAGATGGCAGTAGCAAGTCACCTAAAAAAAAAAAAAACATCCATGATGGATTGACTCGCTGATATATGATGTCCAATCTGAAACCCATCTAATCTGTGTGCAACTGGAATGAAGGAGAAAGAGCCCATAATAAGTAAATCAACCCTAGAAAACAGGCAAGAGAGGGAGGTAGGGGGTGGAGATGGGGTTGTTCTCGCTTCTCACGACTCCTCCTGGAGAATACAATGTCAAGGCATTTTTCTGTCATTATCCTACATTATATCTCAATTGTTTCTCCTAGAATCCATTGAGAAAAAACAAACTGCTAAAGTTTCCAACTTAAGACCCTAGTGATCTCACAAATGTCCCTTTTAGATATTCAGCAACTTCTAAAACTTTGCTTAGTTTTGCACATTCTGCAATACAAAGTCAGAGATCTCAATATGAACTGAAACATTTCTCATCATTATCTTTTGAGACCAAATTACCTATTTATGTTATCTTGTTAATTGTGTTAATAGCAGCAGCAACCAAGACATTGGTTAATAAAGTGAGACTAAATACATAAAGTATATTTGTGTTATTTAACATATTTAATTATTGCAGGTTTGCATAATATTCTGAGTTTGCATTTTACAGTTTTTATTCATTTTGAGGAATACTGACTATGTTTTTGTGCAAGTGAGATGAGTAAACACATGCTCACATTTAGTCCAGAACTACAATATCCATCATGTTTACGAAGCGCACACAACACCACTGCCTCTTAAGCCCCGTTCACACCGCCAGCGACATTTTCGCTGCATGTCGCTAGTCTCTGTACTGTGTACCGTGGGCGTTCCTAGTGCTGTCGCTCTAATGTTATTGGTAGACTGCACGTCTGGCCATATCTATAGAAAATGCAATCACAAATGATATATAAAACTAAGAAATCATTCTAATTTGACTGGGAATTAGGCTTAAAAGAATTAAAAGTAACATCATGCAGTTGGAGAGTGTTGTGACTGCAGTGCTCAGTGCATTAAATCATTAACTAGATTAATAACGATCGATCAGTCAACAAATTAAACTCACACATACTGTCAAAAATTACTAAAACGTCATTCGAATTTGACAAATGATCAATTTTCTTGTCCTTAATAATCAACATAACGAGACGGTGATGTGAGCTCCAGAGAGCCTTCACTCCTATTGGTTTTCGCTCGTGAAATTCGCTTCTCATTTGCATAAAGTTTACATTTCTGAACTTTTGCCACGTGCCTCCCGTCGCTTGGGTCGCCTACATTCACCTGCGGTCACTGTCGCTCGTGTTGCCAGACGTCGCCAGCGCTCCATTGAAATGAATGGGATCATGTCGCTTTGTCACTGCTGGTATGAATAGGGCTTCACTCCTGATTTCTTTCAACATGGTAACTTGCGTTACTTGTAAAGCGTTACCTCCAACACTTCATAAACAAAAATCTGAGAACTCAATTTAGACTCCTAAGCTATGAAAAAGCAACCAATTAGCAATAAATAAACTTTCACCAGGAGAACATCACATCACACAAAGCAAACTCAATAGAGAAAAGTGAGAGTTTTGCTTGCACAGTCAAATGAACATATCAGCAGAGCATTTGATAGAGGATTTAAATGAGAGAGAGAGAGAGAGTTTTAATCTCTATTTTAACAGCCCTTGTTTGCATAATCAAACAGTTACTATATTTGAAAAGCAGCAAATTCAAAATCATTGGAATATAAATGTGGACTGTTTTACACATTTGCATTCTCACACATTTTGTAACTCTAACAAGTTCTGTTGCGGATGTCTAAAAGTAAAAATCACACTTTCCAGTAGTCCCTGACAACATAACTGCATGATGTGGCTGCCCAGAATACTCTGAGGCACTAGAACATCTTGGCTTGGCCTCATAGGGAATCCATCTGCCGACCTGTATGGAAGACCAGCCGGATAGAACACAAACATTTAAGTGCTGGTTAGCTACGAGGGTAAAACAATATGCCAGATAACTCAGCTACTCCAAAGGGCACTGCATTTATAGCCAATACATCAGCTAATGTTGGTGCTGCAAGCTAATGTAGCACTCATGGTTACGAGTAGGTAGTTCTGGAGAAGATATATTTTGACTGTGTCTGGAAACTAATGCTTTGTTGTCCAGTCAGGCAATGATTAATTCAAGCAATATCTCCTAAGGAAACCTAAGTTTCAGACTTACAAGGCTCCATAACCTATTAGTCCATGTTTATTTCTATAAAAATAAATGCTGTGCTTTTGAATATTATATTAATCTAAGAATTAAGCAGTATTAAATAACATTTTAAAAGGTATTCAAATAGAAAAAAGGTATTTTAAACTGTAATATTTTACAATATTACTGTTTTTATTTTTATTGTGTTTTTGAGCAAGTAAACGCAGGCTTGTTGAAAATAAGTGACTACTTACTGACCCATTTTGAACGATAGCACACACACACACACACACACACACACACACACACACACACACACACACACAGTCAAACCAAAAATTATTCAGACATTTTTTATATATTTTTACTAGTGGGTGCAGGACACTGTATTTCATTTATGTAAGTGAGGATAGCAAAATAAAGTCAACTGTGACATATTTCACCCAAAAATTCTTCATACAGTGGACTACCAGTAAAATTGATAAAAATTTGGGACCAAAAATTATTAAGACACTTTTACCTGACCATGTTTTATTTAAGTGTTATCTGACATAATTAAGATTATTTTTTTCTGACACAGTTTAACTCTGAATAAATTTTGGTTTGACTGCCTATATAAACCAACAAAGCATTTATTTGGTCAAAAATACAAACAAAACAGTAATATTTTTGAACGGTAGTGTATGTTGAGCTTTTGCTCAACTGTAAACTGCATGCATCAGATGTGATAAGGCTGGAAAAGGTAAAAAATTACAGTATTTTAAAACCTACACTATTATGAAAGCATCTGAGATAAGATCGATCTACTGAGAAAATGTGGTAAAGTTAGTAGCATTGACATGTATAGTTAGTTACTCCCGAACACTTGTAACTGTTAATGTAACTAATGTAAAATGAGCATTAATATCCTGCCAACTTTCTTTTTCATCTTGTGAAGTAATGCACATGAGGTTTGGTACATTTATACAGACTGTGCTACTTTATTACTGCCTGCATTAAAGAATGTATTCATGTGTTCTAAACTGCTGATGGCTCTCAGTTTAAAGGATCATTTCAAACCCCGCAGCCATGGTTATTATCGAGAGAGAGAGAGAGAGAGAGAGAGAGAGAGAGAGAGAGAGAGAGAGAATGAGAATGAGACTGTATATATTGCATAGTGTGTATGTGTGTGTGTGTGTGTGTGTGTGTGTGCTTCTGCAGTGTGACTCTAATAAATTATTTGATAGCGACACTTCCATGCACATGCATATGAGGGTAAGGAAATTATCATCCCATTAATATTTTAACATATACTGAAAAAGCGGAGGAAGCACAAGATGAGATGAGCCTGAATATCTAACTTTCTCATGCTGATCTCTGCATTTCAGTGAGAATGTCTTATTAACTGTGGCCTTTTAATCTCAAAGTAAATACATATGACTAACTAAGAGAAAAGTGTTGAAACTGTCTGACATACAGACCAATTAGCACCACTTACTGTACTCTAGGTGTTTATGCCTTCTTCTGTGTTGGTGTTGCTTAAACTATTAACTGTATAATATAATTGTGTTTGTTGGTGGCTTGTGCCAGAGTTTACTACAAAAACACACACAAACACAAAGACAGACAAACACTAATGAGCTCTTGGGAAAAAAAAGACCTTACTGCCTTGTTAATTTTATAATTGCATTCTTATTTACACTCGTTGGACGTTAATTATGTGTTATGTTGCAAAATCTACGTTTGTCCAAATCTAAAATCTGTTTTTAATCCCTGATGCAACCTCACATGCAGAATATGTAATTTCACACATTTTCCAGCATTGTATTGTGCTGCTTGTTAAAGCATATTTTCTCTTGTTATCAATAGTGTTTCAATACAGTCAGTTTTATATAATGTAATTGATTATATAAATTTATTTTGTGGGGAATATTATTATTTTTTTTCTTCTTAATGAACATCATCTGGGGACACAAACTGCATGCAGTACCAAAAACTACCAGAGGTGGCACTGTTTACTTTCAAGTCTGTCTGAGTTCCTGTTCTGGAGAAACTGTTCTCTCACTAGCGATGTTCTTGATAAATTCATTTATAGTTAAGAAAAGATGGAAAATCTTTGTTTATCTGCCACATTGTCTTCCTCTCCACCTATTCATTGGTCGATCTGTCAGTTTTCAAAATGGATTTCACTTCTGTGCCTAAAGGCAAAATCATTGTTTTAAACTTCAGTGGTTTGAAGAATAAATTCTTAAAGATAATAGATAGAACAAATACAGACATGAGGCAATATCTCTCATCCAGTATTTAAAATAGCTAGGGCTTAAAGTTCTTGGCTGTTTCTGAGATAATTTGCTATTAGCTCTTCAACTCTGCCAAACAATAGCAACTCAGAACACCGTAAATCAAATCCTGAAGGGCTGAACTTGAAATATGAGCAAACATATCTTAGATCAAGGTCTAAATTAGCAACTTAGTCTGTAATTACTGAAGCTGTTTTGTTCATAATATAATTCTAAATCAAAAAGCTCTAAATATAATATTCTGACTGTCAGTTCGTGACACATCTATGACATGTTCCATCTCGTTTCTTTTACATGCAGAACTTACAAAATCTCTGACATCAACTCTTCTTAGTGTCTTACAGCAGATGACAAATGATCAGCAAATAGAAGACTGCTCTCTGACAAGGAAGAGGGTAAAAAGCGAGAGCAAGGCAGAGAACTTGAATACGGCCCATGATGAAGGCACTTGGTTGCTGCTTCAGAACTAAAAGCCAGCATCGCTTCCATCCTTCCCCTTCAGACTTCATTATCTCAGCGCTGACTGATGTGATGGAGCTTTGGCTGAAGTGTCACTAACACAGAGGGCTGAAATAGCTCTTTACCCACTTACCCATGATGCAGTTCACACTTGGCTTGGCATTGTTATTGCACTGTAACTGAATAGGTGCTTCTCACTGGTATGGTGTGAATTGGGGAGAGTGAGCTTCAAAAGATGAAATAACACATCCCTGATCAGAGAGGCAAATTAAACTTTCAGTCACTCTCTAAACGAGAATCCTCATAGTGATTTGTATGATTTCATATACTCTTGCACTTTCTTACATATACAATAAGTCTGCCTCTCTCACTCTCTCGCTATGTCTATCTGTAATACGATTGTCTGCTTTTTTTTATATTTAGGCTCTGTTTTAAAAGGTTAGTTCACCCAAAAATGAAATTTCTGTCATTTATTACTCACCCTCATGTCGTTCCACACCCGTAAGACCTTCGTTCATCTTCAGAACACAAATTAAGATATTTTTGATAAAATCTGATGACTTAGTGAGGCCTGCATCGCCAGCAATAACACTCCCTTTTTCAATGCCCAGAAAGCTACTAAAACATATTTAAAACAGTTCATGTGACTACAGTGGTTCAACCTTAATATTATAAAGTGACGAGATTACTTTTTGTGCGCCAAAAATAACAAAATAGCGACTTTATTCCACAATATCTAGTGATGGGCGAACACTGTTTCAATAAGCTTCGAAGCTTTACGAATCATTTGTTTCGAATCAGTGATTCAGAGCACCAAAATCACGATTTCAGTAAACAAGGTTTCATTACGTCATAAGTGTTTTGAAACTTCAATAGTTCACGTGACTTTGGGAGTTTGATTCACGCTCTGAACCACTGAATCGAAACAAAAGATTCATAAAGCTTTGAAGCTTCATGAAGCAGTGTTTTGAAATCGTTTAAAAAGTCGCTATTTTGTTATTTTTGGTGCACAAAAGGTATTCTTGTCACTTTATAATGTTAAGGTTGAACCACTGTACTCACATGAACTGTTTAAAATATGTTTTTTGTAGCTTTCTTGGCATTGAAAAAGGGAGTGTTATTGCTGGTGATGAAGGCCTTACTGAGCCATTGGATTTGATCAAAAATATCTTAATTTGTGTCCGGAAGATGAACAAAGGTCTTACGGGTGTGGAACGACATGAGGGTGAGTATTTAATGACAGAAATTTCATTTTTGGATGAACTAACCCTTTAAAACCTTGTGAGCTTTTTTCACCTAACCATTAAAAAAATACTTTCGTTGGTATAACCTAACAAATCCAGACTGATTAAAAAGGAATATTTGATATATATGATACACTCTAAAAATGCTGGGTTAAAAACAACCCAAGTTGGGTTGAACATGGACAAACCCAGCGGTTGGGTTAAATGTTTGCCCAACATGCTGGGCAGTTTTATTTAACTCAACTATTGTTTAAAAATTACTATATGGCTGGCTTAAAATGAACCCAAAATAAGTTGGAAATTAAAAATCAGACACATAATTACTAGAGGCAACAATAATAATCAAAAGATGAATATTTATTAATAAGCAATTTAATAAATGTTTATTGTTTAATTATTATTCATTAAACTTATTAATAAATGTTCATTTATTAAACATATTAATAAATGTTAATTTCCAACATACTTTGGGTTCATTTTTAAACAATAGTTGGGTTAAATAAAACTAGCAGGTTGGGCAACATTTAGCCCAAGCATTGGGTTAAAACAACCCAACTGCTGGGTTTGTCCATTTTCAACCCAACTTGGGTTGTTTTTAACCCAGCATTTTTTAGAGTGTACCTTAAAGTCACCATGAAACCAAAAGTGACAATTCTTATTTTGATTTACATTAGTATTTATTTTAAATGAATTTGCCCTCATAATCTTTAATCAAAATAACTTCCCCTTTTTCTTGCAGCGACATCTCTTCTCTTCTCTGATGACGTGTTTACTGGCGTGACGGCGGGGCAACCTGTCACTCACATGAGATCGACCAATAGCAAACCACAACCATCCAATCAATTCCCCATGGAAAAAATTAAGTCCCACCCTACATTTTTTCTTTTTCAAGAATCCGTTTCACATGGATATACGTCACAATAGGGAAGAAAAGACTTCCATTTCATGCTGACTTTAAAGTACAGCCTATGAATCTCAGGTCAAATCTCTCATTTTGTCAGCACAAACTGCAGGAAATACAGAAGAAGGAGATCATCTCTCTGAATGACACTGGTTTACAGCAGCTGATTGGGGACGGCGTCCTCCAGCGAGTCAGACGTCGACCCCTGAGTTCATCAGTAGATCAGGAGCCGTGAGAGGCTTTCCAGAGTCATGAGACAGGACTCATGGGGTCATTAGACTGATTACAGAGTCAGACATACAGTGATGAAATTAAGAAATAACAGCATGATATTTCACTCCGACATAATTAGAACAGTTGTGACGTGTCCTTATTACATGGCTCTCTGGGAAACTTGATTCTGATTGGTCAAACATGACATTCTGCACTGAAAAAATTGTTTAATGACTTCTAACTATATAACTGAAGGTAACCGATTTAGTAAATCGCTGTGATAGACAGCAGAGTGATAGAACTGGAAGGAAATTCTTCTAACAAAATAAAGTAACAATAAAATAAACATGTCTGTTTAATTAGTCTGATCTTATTAGTGTCTGTAGCATACACTATAGATAGATACACATACATGAAATAATGAATGAATGCAAGAAGGAAAGAAAGGATGAAAGAGAAAGGAAATCTTATTGGTGACCACAGTGGTATGCTGTGATAGTTTTAGTAACAACATGGATGCTCTTCTCAGAATATTTCAAAACGAACAATGACCTTTTTCTGATCTGATAACCTAAAAGAAACCAATTAACATATTGTACTCAGGCCAGTTATTTTCTCCTCATGTTTTTTTTTTTTTTTTTGTCTCTCGGGTAACTGCCGGGGAGAGCTGAGCTTCACAAATTAGTGGTGTGAGCTAGAAGACTCAATTACCTGGAAAAGGTCTTGTGTGGCGCTTTGCCCATGACACCACTGTTCACAGCCCACAGAGAACACAGCGTGGAGGGGAGGGGAAGATGCGGAGGGTGGGTGTGCGGTAGTGGAAGACAGTTGCTGGGAGGTAGAGAGAAAGCGAGAGGTAGTATGTAGAGAAGTGAAAACAGGTGATGACATGTAGAGGTTTAATGACTCCTCCATCAAACAAGTTTTCTGTTGTTACCAGAGATGCCTCACAGGGGACAGTGGCAGGTTTTTTCCTCATTACGCCTAAAACTTCCAGCGCAGTCTTCACTGTCTGACATGGTACAGTCTGTCCTGCATGAGAATAGTCCATAATATCAAGGAGGAGTTGTCTCCCTGAAGGCTAGCTAGATCCTGATAGCCTGCTCGCGATGTTGCTTTTCTCTCTCTCGCACTCTGTCAGGGAGATTGGAGAGACATCAAGATGAGAGACTATATATATACTATATGCAGTACTAATATCGGCTGATATTTGGCCATTCTGATGTTCTTGATAATGCATATTTTGTGTGAATTTCATAAATTTTTGAGTAAAAGAAAATTACTAGTTTTATTACTAATAATACTAATAGTAGAAATCAAGCGTAGCATCAATTCTAGCAGGTCACATCAGTAAAGCTCGCATCAGCTGACTCCCAGGTGACTCACGTCTACCTACAGGAATACAATGCCTATCACAGCATCCGTATATAAGCTCCTCAGTATTATCAGCAGGTATCGCATTTCTCAGGAGCTAATTAACCTCCTCGATCCTCTCGTCAGTCAGGATTTGGCCTTATGATTCCCCTGAATCAGATTAATTCTTGAAATATGTGTACATGTTAAATTATTGACATTAATGATATCTGCACATATATTGGTTCTGTTCTGTTTACTCTTATCGCTGCTCTCCCTGCTCTTACCCATGCTAGGCTGCATGGATGTGCAGGGAGTTCTTGCCCAGAACAGAACCATACCGCCAATACAAACTCAATGCAATTATCAATCATATTTGATGATAGTGGTCCTGACAGAATTAAGAGTAAGATTTGTTTTGTTGTTGTTTTGAAAGAAACCAGTATTTTTATTATAAGTATATGTTAAATTGCTCAAAAGTGACAGCAAAACATTTATAATGTTATAAAAGATTTCTATTTCAAATAAATGCTGTTCTTCATAACTTTCTATTTATTAAAGTATCTGGAAAAAAGTATCACACACACACACACACACACACACACACACACACACACACACACACACACACAAAGCAGCACAACTGTTTTCAGCTTAATAAGAAATAAGAAGAAGAAGAAGAAGAAGAAGAAGAAGATGTTTCTTGAGCAGCAAATCATCATATTAGAATGATTTCTGAAGGATCATGTGACACTGAAGACTGGAGAAATGATGCTGAAAATTCAGCTTTGCATCACAGGAATAAATTACACTTTAAAATTTAATAAAATAGAAAACAGTTGTTTTAATTTGTAATAATATTTCACAATATTAATACAAAGTTCTGTCAAGAAACTAGATGGCACAGGCTAATAGGTCCTCAACCTGCTCGTAATTACATCGTTATCTATAGGGCCCAGCTGATTGGTTCCTGCTGTGTCAGTAGCCAATGAGCTTGCGTGCTCAACCTTCAAAATACTTTGGTAGCATTGCCTTAGCAGTGCAGCGTGCTTCAGAAACCCTCCACCTTCCCCAGCTTCACCTGTATAGATCTGCTACGGGTACTTCATGTACGCTATATTGTACAGCAGCAGCATCTCTTACTTGCTCACAGCAGCGTGTTGTGTATGTATTGGCAGTAGCAAGTCCTGTACTTGCTCTGCAGCAGCAGCAATAATCAACA
Source organism: Ctenopharyngodon idella (assembly GCF_019924925.1). Classification (NCBI taxonomy): domain Eukaryota; kingdom Metazoa; phylum Chordata; class Actinopteri; order Cypriniformes; family Xenocyprididae; genus Ctenopharyngodon; species Ctenopharyngodon idella. The sequence goes on from NC_067231.1 coordinate 25,227,178, forward strand.
GCAGCAGCAACAGCAATAAAAGCAGCAGCAGCGTAGCAGATCTATTCCACCAAGACCAAACATACAACATTGTCATACCCATTACCATGCCAAACACTCAGAGTTGTCATGACAGAACTGTTTTTACTTATTGATTAAATGCAGCCTTGCTGAGCATAAGACACTTATGTATAATTATTATGCTCAGTGTCTTATGCTAATAATAATAATAATAATAATAATAATATCAAATACATATATAAAATGAATAAATGTCATTTGATACAAAATGTAAAACCTAGAGGCCTCTAAACAAATTTTGCCTTTTCTCAGAACTGACAACACTTTTCTTATCATTTTTGCAGTGACTTTTAACCAGCTGGTGTCAAGGTGATTTTTCATGCATGTACGAAGTCTCAAGTTCACACAGGTGTCCTAGCAGAGCAAACAAGGTTCGTCACATTAGCTATGGAAGTGTTCAACAAACATTAGACAACCACAAAATCCAAATATTTTTCTCCTCTTCATTTTAAACAATCTATCCATTTTGTATCATTTCAAACCTAACAAACCTCTAGTTTTGCTTTTGATATCTTTCATTACAATAAAAACAATTGGTTTGTCATATATATGGCTTTATATCAGCCACCCGTTTTCCTGCATCAACCAAAAGAAGAAAAAAAAAAAAAAACACTTCATTCAACCACTAATAAAAAGCAACCTGTTTTTGCAAATATGTCATTATCTTAGCCTTTCAGAGCTTGTATTTTATGCAGACAGCTGCCACTGATCTTTACACTGAGAGTTGTGTTTTGTTCAGCAGAGCAGAACAGAAACACATGACTTCTGCAATCTTGAGATGCTCTGTGAATTGCCGGCTGTCTACGGTGGTGAAACGTTTGTTGTGTCTAGCAGGTGCAAGTGTCTACAATGATTAGAGGGCCATCTGTTCAGGGGTGGAAGAATTATGACTGAAGAAGAAGCTCCCCTATATCGTTTGAGATGCATTGGTTGGTTCTATATTCACTGTTTTAGTGGAGTTCTAATGAACTAGTCTTAAAAGTGCTGCATTGGCTCACCTAAATGTTCAGTGCCATGTTCATTTCTGTATCCAATGGATGATCATAGTTGTCCACATGCATACTCTTTCATTCATACACACAACCACATGAAGTCATGCACACATACAAACACGCACATACACAAGCCATTCAATTCAGTTGTGTTATATTAAGGTAATCATTTTTCCAGTGCTCTGTGTATCAGTGCAAAAGCAGTGTTAATGACATATCCAAAGTGAGCTGAAATGTCTCCGTGTGTGTGTGTGTGTGTGTGTGTGTGTGTGTGTGTGTGTGTGTGTGTGTGTGTCTGAGAGAGAGATTATGAGAAGATGTGGAAATGAATAGGTGTCATTGTGGCCATAAAGGGCTCTTCATTTCCCTGAATACAGATTCACAGTGTCACTCAACGTCAAAAGCATAACCTTCCCATACATGCTTCTACTGAGAGTAATAATCCACAGATTTTAAAAGGAGAGGCCATTCATTAGAGAACAAAACACACCACACTCAGAGTTGTGTTAAGTGCATAACAAGTGCTAGTGAACGAAACAGACCTACTGATTTCATGAAAACCACTGAATGCATGCTTTTAAAAAATGAAGAAAAAAAAAATGAACCATTGATAATTTCTCGTTTTGTAAATGGACATGAAAGTGATCACATCACAATCATCTTATCCTTCATCTTTTGAGATAAAATAGTTCAATTAACTATGAAAATATACTGTAACTTTCAGAAAATTCTCTGCCAGTCCAAAATGATAATTTGTCAAAACTAAGCTGCAAAAAAGGCTCTTTTTTGTGCTTCTGCATTTGAACTCATGGCAGATAAGACCATTTCAACGGATCATTAAACCAGGAGAAAAAAAAAAATAATAATAAAATAAAATAATAATAATATATATATATATATATATATATATATACACACACACACACACACACACATATTGGCATTATACCATTATGCATGATTGTCAGTGGATATAATAATAATAATAATTTTCCTAAATCTAAAAATACAATATAAAAGTAAGACAGTCATTCTAATTCATTTTCAACATGTCAGCACTCACTTTTCTATGAGTGAGCTTTTCTTTCTCCTGCCTCTTTTACTCTCTATCCATGTCTGACTTATTCAGCGTTATACTCTTGAGTACCTACACCAGCAGTTTCAGTGGCCTACTCCCTCAACACTCCTGCCCATCAAAGAATTCTGTTTCATCTGAGAATTCTGATGCAGAAGGCGACATCATCACAATATGTGACTGACATCTCAGCAGCCGACAGATAGAGGCCTCAAATGACCTGGACTTCACTGGAGAGAGGAGGAGAAAAAAAAAAAAAAACTTTTTCATGACAGTGCTGATCACAGGAGTGGTCTGGAGGTCACTACAAACATAATGGTACAGGACACAGGGGTACAGACATATGTCAGGAATAGGGGGAATAGCTCTCCTTTATTGAATGTTCTCATATATATATATATATATATATATATATATATAAGATATGGTTGTAACTACCTGTGAATGGTTAGTTATTGCAAATGAGCTTGCTCAAAGGCAAATAAGGTTATAACTAGGTGTGAGCAATAGAGCAATATTACAAATATGTTTTATATATAATTTTAGCAGTGCCGCAATTCCACAAAAGCACAGTGCTGTGTAAACGCTGATGCCAAAAAAAAAAAAAGGCTTTCATATAAATGTGATGATTGTTATGGAAGAGCTGTGGTTTCATTCATTAATAAGCAGGTAAACTCTACCTGTCACTCAAAGGGTTCAAGAACTGCATCTATTTTAGTTTGGGAATGTAATTTTAACTGTAACACAAGGTGCTTTTTTTGTGGTGGTGGTGGCAACAACAACAATATATTAAAAGACACCATTAATCAATAAATTGTAAATAATCAATAATCATATTCCAACAAATAATAAAGTTCCTTAACCTAACTGTTAATTTGTAGTTGCTAAGCAACATAAAAACATGGTGCATAGAATGTGTACAAGCATGTGTACAAGTGACAAGTGAGCATTTATCAGCCTTTTACACATTGAACACAGTTCATCCAATTGAATTTTAGGGTCATGACTAACCATTTTATAGTTCATATCTATACTGGCAACGACTTCCTTTATTGTACAGTACAAAACTACAATATCCTCCATAATACAGTTTCATTACATAACACCTTTTTTACACTATCACATAAAGCCATCAGACATCCAAGCAGACATATGAAGTGTTGCCTATAGGTCACATCCTATAGATTGTGTAGCAAAGTGTTGTCTATATTCTACATTTCCTATGCTTGTTATCTCTGCTTGTCTCCTGAGATTCAAGAAAGTTATAGTCTCCCACTGAGAATGAATTTTCACATGTGATAGTGTTTTTCAGGCATTTTATGAAACATTAATCTCCTGTAGTAGCTGCTGGAGTGTCTTACACCAAGCTAATGTGAATGGTAAACACACACAAGAATAAACTAGAATCATAGGACAGCATGACTTAAAGTCCCCCTGTAGTTAATAACTGTATCCCTTAAAACTCATGTTTGATCACCAAAATGACATATTTAAATGTTTTTTTTTTTTTTTTGAAAAAAATTTCTTCATACCTTAAAATAGCTTGAATGTAACTCTACACCCTTGCCTCATTTAGTATACGCGGTTCTATGAATATGCAAGTTAGCTCCGCCTCCACTCACACCAGCTCAAAGATCCACTTGTTGACGATCACACGACGTGACTGGTTACAAGGCAGTTTGTGACATCAGAAACACCATTAATTTCAAACCGCATCTTGGTTCACTGTAGTTTTAAGTAAAAAATAGTGTTGACTTTGCACATGGTTTTTCTTAAAGCACATTAAAAACACCACATCGACATATAAACAACATTAAAGTCGCCTCAAAGGTTATAAGTAAAAATAACCCTAATTTACAACTTTTGACCAGTAGGTGGTGCTATAACCACACACTTATTGTACTCAAGGGTGTGGTCACAAGTTCATATACATTTCATTTAAATAAGCAAAATTATCCTGAAGATACCGATCAACCGTTTTCATGAACAATGTTTAAATGTTAAAAGAAAAAGAAAAAAATCCAATAGAATATATAAATTAATAAATTAAACTGTCAGTGGTGCTAAATGACTTGAGATAGAGACCCCAAATTTGGCATGGTGGAAGGTGAGACTCTTCTCTAAGAGTATGCCAAATTTCACAGGTTTTGAGCAATAAAAAGTTGTGAAAGTTGAAATACATTTACTGAAGAGTCAATCAGTTTTGTCTTTAAAGAGATGTTCAAAGACAAAACTGTAAAGATGGCTACGCGCTTGTATCTCTGCCGCATTAGGTCTATACTATGAATAAAAAAGGCGAAAACCAAAACAGAAATACACAAAGCCCAACATAAAGTAAATTATAAAGTCTATACAATCACATTCTATCCATACCCACCAAACATCCAAATTGGGGTCTACAGTATAAGAAACATGCATACTACTTCTTGTCAAGAACATAGCCTGCTTCATATCAAATAAATAGCTTCAGAACTTTTCTTTAATTTCACCTTCACTGGTCATCTTCAAAGAGTTTCATTTTCCAATGTGGAAATGAAACACCTGGCATTAATCTCCATCTCAGTGGGGAGAGCCGTATATTTCTTTTATTTAAAGGCGGTTTGGACTTTTCAAGTGCTTTCTGACATATCTGTTCAGAGCACAAAACAAACACAATCAACAGAAGGTTCCGATAAAGAACATCTGAAGAATACGTGTATTTGAGTGAGAATGGTTATTGCATGCCAAACTTCAGGACAGTCACTATATCCGGAGGTAATTAACTCTGAAGCTGTTTGCGAGAACGGCCCCCTATTTCCACCCTCCTTATTTCTCCCTGAGTCCTGCTGATGGGTGATTATAACTCTGAAGAGCTGCAGGAGGCCTCACTCTCCCATTTACTCAGCCTGCAGCCGAGACCAAAACACTCTCTAATCACAGCTAAACTGTCGAACGTGTGCATATGTGTGCGTGGAAATGTCCTTTCAAAATCCAATGACATTTCTCTATAATTTCCAAGGATGTCACGATTTGTTTGTGTATGTAGCATTTTTTTACCCACTTTTTCTCGCTTTTTCTCAACAAAAAGACCATTTTTAATGGATTGCCCTAATATGCTAGTGCAATTTCAAGGTTTTTTTTTTTTTTTTTTTTTTTCAGCACGTCCCACGCCAAAGTCTTTAAGAAACTCTGATGGGGAGGGAATCCCACTGTTCAAACCCAATCTGTCATTTCCTGGCAGGCAAACAATCTAAAATGCTGCCAGGCGCCACACAAAAGACCCCTACACCCCGCGCCTTTTGACTGCCGGTATGGTCCGGATAATCTTCGACGGTGAGCTTCATTTCACACGCTATTCTGGAACAGAGTTGTAGATTGCCTTTAAAACGCACCTAAATTTCGCCCTGAAAAACACACTAGCTCAATAAAAACGCTGTGTGTTTGAACCAGTGACAGACTGTGGGGGGGGGGGAAGCTCAATAGAGCTGCAAAATATGAATGCAATAAAGTAGAGGCAAAAGAAGGCTTATGTGATGCTCATTTTGCACGTCTTTTGATCCTGCTCTCCATCATTGCCTGTATTGCTTTCTCTGTATCCCATCAATACTTTGCAATTCGCCTCCCATGTTTTTTGCACATATGTCCGTGCAGCAGCACAAATCTGAAGAGCCTTCGGAATCATGTATCACTCTGACTTGATATACTCAAAGCAGTTTTAGAAAAGAACAGGAGACATGATGGGTAAACACTGCTGAGAGTTCTTCCTGATCGATGGTTTTCAAACTGCACTTTGTTGACATGCACATAAGAGCCATTGCTGCTCACATGCTGTATTGTATATTTCTAAAAAGAAAAAAGAAAAAAAAGAATTAAAAGCAACTTTTTGCACACAGATCCTTTCTTCAGCGTTTTAGAAATAACAGGAAGCTTTTCCAAGCTACTATATTGACAGACAAGGAAATGTGAGCATTTACTTACAGGAGTACATAATATGGATTAGAGAATTTAATTAAAATACAGAATGAAAAAAAAATAGAGGTAGGTCTGAGATGAACTATGCATTTACAGTATTCATATTAGGAATGCTAAACAATTAAAATATTTGTCACAATTGATCTATTCATTTGTTCATTGTTAACTCTTTGGGTTATTTTTGGGTTCAGCAATTTGTGTATATGATACTAACAGCGAAAATGTATGCAACGGTATAATTAGTAGCATAAATTTTTGCTTTTTACTTGTCTCACACACCTACAATAACAACAAATCTATATTTTTATAACTGTCTGTATTAAAATGGACTGGAAATGCAACGACAGAACATTTTGCTTGTTAAGCTTTGGTGATAATTACCACCAAACAAAGACTGCAAATGACTTTACAATCTGGGGCTTTATTTATAAATAAATTACCAGTAAAAAGTGTCTTTTGTCACTTACTGATAGGCTTTTGTTTGTGACACACTTCTGCTAGGATAATTTCCAGTCATAAGAATGAAACATTTTGTAATGTCAAATTGAATTCACTTGAATTTAATTGTTAAAAATGAATGGTGTAAACCTGTTAAAGGGTTAGTTCACACAAAAATGAAAATTCTGTCTTTATTTACTCACCCTCATGTTGTTCCACACCCGTAAGACCTTCGTTCATCTTCATAACACAATTTAAGATATTTTTCATAAAATCCAATGGCTCATGAGGCCTGCATTGAGAGCAGGTTAACTTAGACTTTCAAATGCCCCAAAAAAGGTACTAAAAACATATTTAAAACAGTGACTATAATGGTTCAACCTTAATGTTATGAAGTGATGAGAATACTTTTTGTGCACCAAAAAAACAAAATAAAGACTTTATTCAACAATATCTAGCACTCGTCACTGAACTGAACACTGCTTCATGAAGCTTCGAAGCTTTACGAATCTTTTGTTTCGAATCAGTGGTTCGGAGCGTGTATCAAACGATCTTAAACTGCCAAAGTCACGTGATTTCAGTAAACCAGGCTTCGTTACGTCATAAGAATTTCAAAATTTCAATGGTTCATGTGACTTTGGCAGTGCTCCGAACCACTGATTCGAAACAAAAGATTTGTAAAGCTTCGAAGCAGTGTTTTGAAATCGCCCATCACTAGATATTTTTGAATAAAGTCTTTTTTTTTTTTTTTTTGCCACACAAAAAGTATTCTCGTCACTTCATAACATTAAAGTTGAACCACCGTATAAACTGTTTTAAATATGTCTTTAGTAGCTTTCTAGGCATCTGAAAGTGTTAATTATCTTGCTGGCAATGGAGGCCTCACTGAGCCATCGGATTTTATCAAAAATATCTTAATTTGTGTTCCGAAGATGAACGAAGGCCTTACGGGTGTAGAATGACATGAGGGTGAGTAATTAAAGACAAAATTTTTGGGTGAACTAACCCTTTAAGGTTAATTGTGCAAGTTAAATAGGACCTATTATGCTTTCTATTACTATACTTTCTTTAGTGTGTAATGTTGTTGTTGTTCGAACATGAAAAGGGTCTGCAAAGTTACAAAGTAAGTCCACTCCAAAGGGAGCTGTTCTCTCTTTATCATTTCTATACATAACACTGTTTCTGAACTCATTGAAACACCTCGATTGTAGCCTTGATTTTTCTTCGGGGAATGTGCACATCACAATATTCCTCATTTAAATAATAATTCCAGCCGAAAGCATATGCAAAAAAAAAAAGGGGGCGAGGCCTGGTTGAGTTGAATTAGTAGTGTATTGAAACTCGGTAATGGTAAGGGGCATGACATTTCCCAAACCTGCTTGACTGACCAATCACAACACACTGGTTCAGCTGACCAATCAGAGCACACTGCACTTTTTGAAAGGAGGGGCTTCATAGAGACAGGAACTAAACAGAGCATTACTGACAGACTGAGAAGAGAGGTGCTGCAATCAAAAATAAAAAATAAGTGGAAAAATGTGTTTTTTAAATATTCAAACATGAAAACCCATTATAATACTCCCAAAACAAAATCAAGACTTTGTAAATATGGCCTCTTCAATGCACTAATTGTGACAGCCCTAATTTCTACACATTTGTGTTTACTGTTGAATTCATCAAAGAAGGTTTTAAGTTACAATTCCAGAACCTGTTGAGGATGATGACCGCTATCCATCGAGTCTCCTCAGTGTCTTGTTGGCGTGCTGAGAAATGCAGCTGCACAGTCATGTGGGCAGGTAAATGTCTTTCGAGAGAAGAGGGCAGTGGGATGAACTGACCTGTGAACAGTGGCAGTCGTCAGCGTTGAGAGGGTCAGGGTGGAAAACAGAAGGGGAAGAGCCATTATTTTCCGCCTCATTTCCGCTGATGGCCTGCTCAGGAAGGGGGGATGAAAATAAGGAGGAGGGAAACGCGAAATCATTTCAGCCTCCATTTGTAACATGTCTCCTTACAGACTCACTGACAGGTAGAGGAGAACAGCAGAGGATTTTAATGGGGCCAATTCATCCGCTATTAGCCAACACAGCACGGCCCTTCGCAGCTATACCGCCGCACCCTCCTGTAAGATTACACATCTATATCTATATAACTCTTCACCCACCATTGCTGTCTTCCTGAGAGCCCATGTGAGAATAGATTATGGTAAAGTGATATAAAATGGGCTTGCGAGCTTCTAGAACGCCTCTGTTTCATATTACCAAATGGAGGTTTCCACAGCATGCTTTCGATTTTGTTGATGTTCTGAGCCATTTGCTGTGTTTTTAAACCATCTATTTTTATCACGCCTAATATGTTACCCTTTCCTTCCCATTACTGTAAATGACACCCTACAGGCTAACAAATATACAGAAGACTAATGGAGCGTCTTAAAGCTGTGTATTGGTTGGATAACCCTCCTTTAGACTGTAGAATTGCTTATAAATGGTAAGTTAAGAGCGTTCACTTGGATTTTGTTACATCCTGCGCTCACATGCCTTCGATTTGGGCCAACTAACATTAGCTATATGACAGAATTTGATATGCAACAACAACAACAAAAATCATACGTCAGATGAGTTATAGTGTTACAGGAAAACCCCTTTAACGACAAAGATGGAAAGGAGATATGAAAGAAAATCCCAATAAAGAGTTTTAAGCAATGGCAATCCCATAAATCAATGCCATCTTCTCAAATTCACATTATTCCTGAGGGAAAGGAAAAAAAAAAAAACATTACCTATGCCAAAGAAAAATATGAGGATATTTTAGGGGGAAAGTTTTCATACTCAAAACTTTTATTATTGCGCCTCTTTACCTGCTGCATTTTACCTCATTTTACCCCATTTTACCTTATAGTTGTGCATTGAGTTCTGCCATGATATACGCAAGAAAAAAAAAAAAAAAAGAAAAAAAAAAGTATATATATATATATATTTTTTATAAATACTACTGTTATGTCACAAAACGTAGTTTTTTAGGAGGAATGTAGTTACTTACACCTCAAATATGTGACTCATATATAAACATAGCGCCTATTTTACTAGTTGTTTTGAAGCTTCCGCAGATGCGAGCTGCAGGCCTTCAGCGGCCGTTCAGTGCTCATGTACCCACAGAGAACAGATTAATCTCGGCCAGTCCTTCGGGTATTTGCCGCTGGCTCTTATGTAGATAGTGGTTAAAAATATAATTCATTTGGGGTATATCAAACCGGCAATCTTTGTCAATCTATTACTTGTTCCAGAGCAAAACGATTTGGGTTAAGGGGGAAATTAAATTTAATAACTTTATATTTAGGCTACATTTTACTTAAATTCTGCACTGGAGTGCTACTTTTGTACGTTTGACTGAATTGTTTGCTTTTTTGTTTAATGTTGGCTTGTTTTTATGTTTTTTATAGTGGCTATTGTTGTTAATTTAAATATTGTTCTTCAATAAATATTATTTTATATAAATAATATGCAGTATTTGGTATTGAGAAAGGGTCCGTAAATAGTATCAGTGAAAGTTACATTATTACCCCATTAGATGGCGGCAAAGACTCTCTTTATGAGTGAGTCAGAACAAGGAAGTTGTTTTAGTGCTTTGGGAACTTTTAAAAGGACAAATTCAAAGATGTTGCTTTCCTCTGCGGACATTCAAACTGATTTCTTTATGATGGATATAATATGGACATCGACCTGAAGAATGAATGCTATATCAGATGCAGGTAATACACCTGTTTAGTTAATCTCTCTCTCTCATACTCTACATAATACAATAAGCTTCAATGAAGCGACTCAACGTTCCTTTGTTACTAGTTCTGAAGTGACGTTTTAGAATTAGTAACAGAGGCTTGGGCTCAACTGTTAAACTGTCATCTTGAGATTTGAATCCATGGCAGAAGGAAGTAGTTCCTCACAAAAGAGGGTTTTTAAAAACAATCCATTGTTGTTCTTTTACACACTCGTGCCGTCGAACTGTTGTATAAATGCAATATCACACTCGTAGCTGTGTGATATTGCTGTATATCAGCACACTGTGATTACCTACGGCTGAATCACAGCCGTGCTGATATACAGCAATATAGCACAGCTACGAGTGTGCTATATTGCGAATATCACGAATGTGATATTGCTCATATATATTTTCAAAAATAGGGTACATGAGCATGCACAATTAAATATCCAATATCAACAGATAGCACAGTTAGCACTTCTAGTGGACATTTCCTTTGAAAACTTCAATGACTTAAGGTAAGATATTTTAAGTTTTGCAAAAAAAAAAAAAAAAAAAAAGTCATGTTTTCCCCATGAGGCATGATGGTAATGGAAGTTGGCTGGCACACACATACACACACACACACACACACACACACACACACACACAAAACAAAACATCTTTTTTCTTAACAAGAGGAGTTTTGAATGCTTTTGTATGGAGGTTTGTTGAGCAGCGTCTTCATCTTCTCTGGCTTTTTTCCACTCTCTCTGACAGGCCTGGAAGGATTATGGATGTGATCATGGTTCAGACTGTTTCTCTAACATTTGTCATTCAGTTATCAAACTGGCAATTCTGCTCCTGTCGGGTAAGTGTGTTTGGGAGACAAGAAAGCCAGGAGGGAGGTCCTTGCTGATCCAATTTTGGCCTGATTTTTATTGAATAGCCTATCAAATGCATGTGTGGAAAAAGTGTGTGTGTGTGTGTGTGTATGTGTGTGTGTGTGATCATCACACTTGGATGAGGATGTTCTGTGTGTTTTCAGGGATGTAAATCCCTTCCTTGGCATGCCGTAGTCCCAAAGCACCCATCAAACTGTCCTTCAGCTGCCAGCCTACACACACACATCCTCAAACACACTCACACACACACTCTCTGCAGGACATTTGTTTCTATTTCTGTCACATTATCTAAAATGAAGCATTCTGGCTTTGTGAAAAAGATGTAATACACTGATTTCTACAATAAAGTGCTAACAAAAAAGGACATAACTAAGTGCAATGTTTTAAATGCTTCATGTTACATTTGTTTTGCATCCATCTGGGCTGAATGCTGGTATTACGTTAAAGTGAAGTGAGTCTGCCACTAGTGGCACAAAATGAATGCAAACATAATGAACACTCTTGGAGAAATATATCTGTTAACATTTGAAATCATCTTAATGACAGTTGCTAAAGCAGGACGTGATTGCAGTTCCGTTTGGTGCCACTAGTGGCGCAGTAATTACATACTTCACCTTTAAACCCCTTATGCACTTTACCCTAAACCAATGTTCTTCTGCTAGAAGTGAATGACAGATTCTATATCAGGGAGGACAGGTAGTCTGCCTGTATTTTCACACTGTGGTTGCATGTCAGGAACTCTATCTAGAATACATCATGCTCTGTGCCTCTTCATATCCATCTCGCTGACAGCTCGCACCGATAAAAACAAGGTGCTTGAACATGAGATATTAATCATTGTTTGTGGAATGAGCAGATGTGGAGTTTCACGTCATCAAGTTTGAAAAGCAAAAATAAATAAATAAACCCAACACATTAAGACTAGCTGCGGTATACGCAAGCAATTAGTTATGGTTTCATGTCAGAACCGCAAAAGGTTGAAAGAGGCAGACTGCAAGACAACAAGGTGGTTTTGAAATCCATAATGCTGTACTGAAATTATTAGCCTGTCTTTTCCTACGCCTTTGCCATTAAGCACCATTATTTGCTCTGCAGCATTGATGTGTTAAGCATACCGCAACTCTTGGTCCATTTATGATGCTGATAATTGACTCTAGAGAAATGTTTCAGATCTATGATTGACAACAGAAACTATATGGACAACAAAAGCTACCTGTGATTTACAGAACTTTACAGAGCTGTTCAGATGTACACAAAAAGTTTAAAAGTTAATTAGCATGACTGCTGTAACTGCTCTGGTCATTAGTTCTGCAATAGTGATGAAAAATGGTGAAAAATATGAAATCATTTACCCATCCGACCCTGTAATTTTTTTTGAGGATCACAAAATGAGATGTTCTTGTTTTCCATACAAGAAATGTGGATGGTATTCACAGTATATCATGTATAACATCGTAAAAATAGCATAAAAAAATGCAACTTAAAAGTAGGGATGCACCGATAGATTTTTTTTTTTTTTTGGGGTCGATATCGATTTTAAACAATTATTGGCCGATTCCAATACCGATATTTTTCATATTTGAAGTTTTGTCATTAAAATAGATAGTGTTTTGACTTTAAGAGCTGCACGGATCCAATATACTGTTACACAAGCATTTTATTTCTCAGCTGTTTACGTTCATTTAAGACAAAACCGACTATGTTTACAAGGATACTCACCAAGATGGTGACATTTTGATATAATTTTGTGTGGATTAGAAGCAGCGAAAAACAACTCCATTCAGTATTCACATGCTGTCTTGAGACGCTGCTAGTAAAATTGTTTTCTCTTTCGTGTCTTCTTGCGCAATTCACAAGGCTTAAACCACATGCCAAGGATAAACTTTCGCAGCACTGCAGCACTGGCCTGCTCGGGACAGTGACAGTGCTGCACAGTTCAGTTGTCCTTAAAGTTATTCCCGCTTACCCGGGGAGGTCCTTATTGACGAGCACCAATTTGTATGTATTTTACGAGGTGGCTAATTCGTACGACCTCACTCGTACAAATTCATACGATTTGTCTAAACCCCAGTAACGGGTAGGTTTAGGGGCGGGGTTAGAGGTACGAATTCATACGAATTTGGCAACTCGTAAAATACGTACGATTTTAGCATAAAACGTACGAATTTGTACGAATTAGCCACCTCGTAAAATATGTACAAATTGCCGTGAGATCGGGTTGGCACTGCTGTATTTTGTACAGATTTCATTTTGTTTTGGCAAGTATTTAATTATTTTACCCAGAGAAAAAGGTTGGATTATGCAACAGACATTATACAGCTCAGTGCCTTCACGCAGTTAATTAATAAACCATCGGTTTGTTATATCGGCCTTTTTCATACTATAGCCGATATGCAGATGGTTGTAAAATAATCAACAGTCAGCCGATAAATATTGGCGGGCGATACATCGGTGCATCTCTACTTAAAAGTATCATAATAGCAGTCCACTTGACTTGTGTGCTATTGTCCAAGTCTTTTGAAATCATACAACAGCCATCTATGATAAACAGTTCTAAATTTCAGCCAATCGATAATCACCTTAAATATAATTTGTCATTGTGTTCAATTAAAAATAGTATCTCTTATATCTTTATCTTTATAGTATCTAGCAGCATATAACAACATACATTTCGGTCTCTTTCTCACACAAAGCTATTGTATGGCTGTCATATTGGAAGAGTTGGAAAATATTGAATGAGTCATACTGATTATGTATTTTTGGGGCTTTAGCTTGGCAGTATAAATCATCATCCAATTTTCTTTTCAATAATAATACAGGTTTGGAACAACATGTGGTGAGTTAATGAGGACATCATTTCCATTTTGGGATGAACTCAGCATACTCATATACTTGGGATAGAATTGGATTCCTTTTTTTAAATTCAGTCATGTTGTATATGAAGATTTTTAAAAGTTCTTTGAGATCATCAAACTCCAGACATACGCTGCGAAATGTAAAGTAACATAAAACACATTTTCTTATTGATTTCTACAAAGATATAAAATATGGACAGAAATAATTTCATATAAAAGGATTGCAGAACTGATAACATATCACAGGAGAACAGAATATCATTAAGAATTATCATCTAACAGAATAATTAAAATCATAACTATATAACTTTAAATGTAATGTTGGCCTAAGGCAAAACTGTATTAATCTGCTGAGCGAGACCCTGCAGAAAGCCAGCATTAGGTGAAACGGCATTCTCTCATCTGCACTACAGCAAAAACTGCTGCTGAATCCAAAATCATTGTTGACTTTTCTCAAATGTCACACTCAAATGTGCAACTCTAAACGAAGAGATTAGAGACACTTACAGATGAGCTGCTAAATGTCTGCAGATATTATACAGAATGTTTCCTTGGTGTCAGCTTGTCTGATTAAACAAATCAATTGTGTGATGGATTTAAAGTAACAGTACTTCAAAAAATATATTTCTGTCATTATTTACTCACCCTAATGTCATTCCAAACCCATGTGACCCTTCTCTAGAGCACAGAAGGATGAAATGTGAAGACTGAAGACATTTTAACTACAATTAAACCAGTGGCGTGCAGTGGTGTTCTGAAATGAGGAGGCACATTTTTTATTTATTTATGAATCAAATGTAAATTCATGTGCATTACTCTTAACGCTGACACATCTTCCTTGTTAAATGAACACTACTTTACATCAAAAAAGAAAAAAAGAAACCAAATACAATTCTATTTTGTAATTTTACATTAACAACGTATTGTAATAAATGTTCTGTTTATCAAAACCAAGTTAATCTCATCAAGTTAGTGTTTTAAGCATTTCTACATTCATTCCAAAATAATAACTAAAGGCTGTAACAATTTAAACAATATATTTTATTTGTGTATTGATGTTTTTCTTTTTAATAGTCAACTTAGGCTATTTTGGATCATCAGTCATGCTCCGTAAACACCGTCTGTCACAGACACGAAGATGTATTTTTAATTTCACCAAGCTGATTGCACTAAAAATCAGGTTTTCAGTCCATTTCAAGTTTGATTTTGACATGACATAAAGCGGTGATATCTAACTGGGTGATCTGTTTACTTACTTTTCAATTAGTCTTCCCATTGAAGCCATCATTTGTTCATTCAAACTGACGTGTGGAACGTGCACGTCAACAAGAGGTGGGATTTATCCACAAACCAATCATATCCAATCATAACCAATTACATCCAATCATAGCGCAATGGAGACATTGCCTCCTCTCATGTGACTTTCCCCCATTCATTCTCAATTACCCCCCACAAAACCCACCGCACGCTATAGGGGGTCAAATGGTTTTCTATGAGTTGAAAGGGAGGCATGATTCCTACAGTAACTTTACCTGCGGGTGTCGCTGTTGGGCAGTGTTCCTTTAGAAATACAAGTGACTTTTTTAATGTCGTAATTTGTAATATTTGTGTTGTTTTATATGTAATATGGATTATTTTCTCATCCAATTTTTTTTTGAGGAGGCACCTCCCTTTAGTTTAGTTCAAACGCCACTGAACTAAACTAGTTTTAGCTCTCCTTGGCATGTTCATGAGTTTAATGAATCATTCATTTGAGTTGGATCTTTTCAATGAATCAGCTAGTCCTTTTTGGAAGATTCAGTCTCATTGATTGTAATTAAATACAAAAGAACTACTAGCACATTCTTCAGAATTTCTCCTCTTTTCTGGTTGAATATAAGTTGACATGAAAGTGAGTAAATAATGACAGAATTTTCATTTTTTGTTGAACTGTCCCTTTAAGGCAGTGAAACATTTAAAAACTCTCTCTTTCTTTCACTCTTATCAAAACATTAGCAGTTGAAAGAATCTCATCTCACCTGCTATGTGACTCTCCACGTAGCTGACTAATATGTTTTCGCTTCCTGTGTGAAGGAAACACCTCCCACCTCGCTCAAATTCCCATTCATTGCTATAGAGATTCCTGGGTAAACAAAGCCGCTTTAATCACTTTCATGTTTAGAGTGAACAGTTGCTTTATGGTTAGGACAAGAGGCAGGATTTTATGGATGACAAACCTTAGTGCTAAATAAGTGAAAAAAGACAAATCTTTAGTTCCAAGATTAAAAAAAAAAGAAAGAAAAAAAATCTGAACCAGTAGAGTCAAGAAAAAAAACAGCACGTAATCATATTGTGACAGCACAAGATATGATTTTAGAGTCATAACCTCACTCTCAACCTGTAAACACACACACACATACATACATCTTTGTTATTACATCTTAACACGGTATCCAAATGATGATTCATCTGCCTTTCAGGTAGTAGGGAAAAATGGGGCATATGCTAGTCCTGACAGACTGATCCAGATATAATGTAAAATATCTCTCATTCCGGACTTTTCCAGCAGCAGACACACACACAGGTGTCCCTGCTGCATAATTCATGTGACTTTCACTCTCACACTGGCCTGGTTTCCTGTGAAAACCGAGCCACAGAAATTACTCCAGTGTTTCTGAAGAGAGCAGACGAACGACCCAGGGTTCATTTGTGAAAGACAAGAGTAGAAAAGCAGCGAAGAGCTGTACGGTATATCTAAAAGTTTTTTTTTTTTTTTCTTTCTTTCTTATGTTTAAAATGGCTATTTTTCAAGAGTAGTTTTTCATAAATTGGATTTGGAATTTATATTTTGTGCTTTATTAATTTTGGCATAATTAAATTGGCACTAATCATGCCAATTCAATGTCATCATGACAATCACCCTTATATTGAGTGTTTTTATTTTAAAGGAGTAATATCATTAAAGTCGGCATGAAACAGAAGTTGCGATAATCTTTTCTTCCCTATTGTGACGTATATCTGAGTGAAACTGCTTCTCAAACAAAAAAATGTTGGGCGGGTCTTGATTTTGTCCATGGGGTTGTGGTTTGCTATTGGTTGATCTCATGTGAGTGACAGGTTGTCCCGCCGCTGCGCCAGTAAACACATCATCAGAGAGCGGAAGAGATGTCGATGCAAGAGGGAGAAGTTATTTTGATTAAAGATTACAAGGGCACATGAATTAAAAGAAAAAAAAAAATGTGCATGGATAAATAATTTATAATAAATATGGAAAACTGTTTAATATGAAAAACTTTTATGGTGCTTTTGAAGCTTTAAAGGTCTAGTCTAGTTCAAATGTCTCCTGCATTTCAAAGAAAAACAAAAAGTTTGGAACTTCTGACATGACGTATGGGTTTTATGGTGCATCGATTTTTTTTTTTGTTGTTGTTGTTTACCTAAAAAAGATTAAAGGGGACATATTATGCAAAATTCACTACAAGGTATTTGAACAAAGATGTGTGTGTAAACAACCAGCCTATAATGGTAAAAATCCACCCACTTCTTTTTTTTATAATCCCCATAAATCATAAACAGTCTCTCCAAACGAGCAGTTCCAGGAAGCCCCGCCCACGACTGGCGACAGAACTTGCCCTATTAGCTTAGCTTCTCCCCTGAGTGAGCTGTACACAGTCTGCCATGTTTATCTCCTCGCCAGAGCATTTAACAGCAGCATTCAAGTAAGAAATGTTTTCTTATTAAAGCTACTATAGTTATTTAATCAAGAGCAGTGAGTGATTTTCCATTTTTCTTTTGTTTTTTGGTTCATATTTACAGCTGTTACTTTAATACATAGATCTAATATACACATGCAATTTCTTTCCTGCTGTTTACATTCACAGACATAATAACCAACTGTGTTTGTGAACTTTGTGTGTTTTTGACAACCTTGTGTGTATCTGACAGCTTAAGTGCAATAAGACGTTTAAGAGAAATCAGTTTAATACTCACAGGACGCGCGCCAGCTTTCTGTGTGCGTGCTTCGGATGTGCGCTCAGAAAACCATTTATCAGAAGTTTAAACTGTTATGGCTTTAAAACGCATGCAAATAATTCACTTTCATGATGACGAAGAACTGCAATGGCACATGAGCGTGACCGCGATAGAGATGATAATAAAAACCAAACAGATGTATCTGAGGCACGAGTTGTACAGGCTCCGCCCTCTTCTGAGCAGCAGCTCATTTGCATTTAAAGATACAAGCACGAAAACAGCATGTTTTTCCTTCCACTCAAAATTGGGCATTTCCAACATGGAATAATAAATGATCTGTGGGGTATTTTGAGCTGAAACTTCACAGACACATTCTGGGGATGCATATATTATATTACATATTGTAAAAAGTGCCATAATAGGTCCCCTTTAAGAAAAATGTAATTTCTAATACTATGACCAGTTTAAAATCTGTACATTCATGATTTAAATAAAACCAAATATACTAACAACATAACAAATGTGAAGTAACACATAGTAACACATAGTAACTGAACCAGAGAGAAATCTCCACATGCATGCTAAAATGCTGATTTGCATTACAAAAAATGCTTATTTTTGTTTGTTGGTTGGTTTTGTAATGGTATGAACCTTTCATTTGGCTGTTTTCATGGCAAAAACCATACTTGAGTTATTAATGTTTAAAAAAGAAACTAGAAATTTTTCCTAAAAAATAAAGCAATTACAAAACACTCAGTAAATGTTAAAGCTTTATGCAGTATAAACTTATGAACATCATCCAATATGAAACATCACCTACCCGCAATATTAAAAACGAATAAACAGCGCCGTTGCCGTCATGAGAGTTAGCTAATCAACATGTGTTAGACAGCAAAAAGTTCAGACAAAGAAGGTGGGGCCGGTTCAGAAATTAAAGGTCATTTTCAACATTCTTTGAAAAGCATCTCAGCAGTGTAGCAAATGTCAGCTCTGTTTTAGATACAGAGAGTCTTTGGCATAATGAGATTCAGCGAGCAACTTTAAAAGTGCCAAGCATCATCTGTGTGAACTTTCTTCATCAAACGCTGTGATTATTATTTTGTATTCCACGCTATATTTACACAATACCTTTCACGAAACACCTGATGCAGGGCTGTTATTTATTTATTTGTTCAAATTAAACGCCTCCCTAAAGGAATTACACTGGAATAGATGCTCCCTGCTCTCATTTCCATAATCTAATAGTGTGTTTATGAGGGAGAGTGTTTATGTTGCTGTCTGAATAGAAATGATGCTAGCAGACAAAAAGGGTGGCTGAGACACACATGGGCGCACACACACGATTCCAAGGTTCCCCGCTGCCACATTGGACTGACAGCTTTGTGGTCTCAGCACAGCAGACACTAAGCACATTTACACGCGCACACACACACACACACACACACACACACATTTAGCGAGTGTGAGTTTCCCTTTCATACTTCGTGGGAACTCTAAACACCTCCACATAATGCTCAACATACACACAATGAAATATTCATCAGCGCTATTGTAAGCCATAATGATATTGTCTATGAAACAAGCTTCCTCACTGTCTCTAAGGAGGGGTTTTAGGTGAGTGGAACTGAGAGATACAGGATATTTGCTTGGCACAGTGTAGCCCCCAGTGGCTTGAACACTGTGGCTTTCATATAGAGGTCTGAAAGGGTACAGGGCAGACATGGAGAATGAAGATTCAGTAAGTAAAGACTAAACACAATGACAAACACTATCATCATGTTCTCATTGAGACCAGAGTACGAAGAGTTTAATTGTAATGATGATAGGTCAGCGAGACAATGAATAAGATATAATGTGGGAAAGTCTTAAAGAGGTGGTTGATTATGATTTCTCTTTTTTAACTTTAGTTAGAGTGCAATGTTGCAGTTACAGCATAAAAGTACAAAGTTCAATGCAAAGGGAGATATTTTCTTTTAAAGAATTCTCTGTTTAAGGACTACAACAAACGGCTAGTAGGGACTACGACGAGCTTCTTCCCGGGTTAGTGACATCACTAACCCTAAAATTTACATAAATCCTGCCTCCGGGAACACACAACAAAGGGAGTGAGGCTATGTTAAGCTGCTTTAGAGAAGAGGAAGAGCTGCTGTAGTAGAGTGTTGTTGCCATGCCGTCATTTTACGGCAGGACTGCTTCACAAACGAGGGTCAATTCAACGCTGGATTTGCACAGAAGATTAACATGATGGCACATGCTAGTCGATGAGTTGAATCAACTCCACAGCAACTACATACATTTATCCACTAACCGTTCAGAAACATCCAGTTGCATTCTAAAAGTTGTAACTTCTTCCTGAGTCTCTCCATCAGTGTTCGACCGTTACTGACAATCGTCATTTTGCTGCATGAGATTCTCCAGCTTTGTTGTTGTTGAGTAAGTGAAACGCGAGCTGTTAAAGCTCCGCCCTCTTTTGGAAAGCTGCCGGGAGCAGCAGCTCATTTGCATTTAAAGGGACACACACAACAACCGCCTGTTTTTGCTCTACATAGGGACAAATTTGACAAGCTATAATAAATGATCTGTGTGGTATTTTGAGCTGAAACTTCACAGACACATTCTGGGGACACCAGAGACTTATATTACATCTTGTAAAAGGGGCATTATAGGTCCCCTTTAAAGAGGACCTATTATGCAAAGTCATGATTTTGTTTTATGGGTTTACTAGAATAGATTTTCATGCTTGAATGTTCAAAAAAAACATTATCTTTCATATATTTGACATTGTTGCAGCACCTCTCTTCTCAGTCTGTCAGTAACGCTCTGTTTAGTTCCTGTCTCTATGAAGCCCCTCCTTCCGAAAAGCGCAGTGTGCTCTGATTAGTCAGCTGGACCAGTGTGTTGTGATTGGTCAACAGCTTCAAGTGTGTTTATCATAACCACAAGTTTTAACACACTACTATCTAACTCAACCAGGCCCCTTTATTTTATGCAAGCCTTGGGCGGGAATAATTTAAATGAGGAATATTGTGACCTGTAAGTTTCCGGAAGACTACAATGGGGCGTTTCAGGGAGTTCAGAAACAGTGTTTACTCCCTTTGGAGTGACTTTGTGCTTTTTAACTTTGCAGACCTTTTCATGCTCAAACAGCAACATTATACTCTAAAGAAAGTTGAAAATATAAAAAAGCATAATACAGTAGGTCCCCTTTAAACAGCAGACACATTCCATGAATCAGGTATTTACATTTTTATTGTATTGGAGGTAAAAATCTTATTATATGTTTCAAAATAGTTTCAAAAATAATTAAAATATTGTAATATTATTATAATATTCAAGTATTCATTAATTAAATCCAAAAATATAATTTTTTTGCTTCATCCAGAGTGCAACCAGTACTGAATGATTTTCCTCCATTACAAAAATTTGGTAAAAATCTCTAATTTTCATTTTTTAAACAAACATTATGTAAAAATATTTATATAGACTGCATTCACCATTCAAACCAACATTTGCAAACAAGTTTGGGCAAATAAGTGTTCGGGCAAAACTCTCACTGACATTTTTTTTACATTTTAAATAATAGATATTCAGGCTCAGTTTTTTTTACCCTATTCATGGAAAGTGCTATTATGATATTTTAATTGAGGCCAGAGTTCCCAGGGTTTTATGTTCACTCACAATGACGGGTCAAGAAAGAAACTGAATTAGATCCAGTATCGAATGCTGGAAAGCCTTAAATAGTGAAATTATTCAAAAGACCACAATCTGCAGCTGTTTACATCGAACATATGCGAGTGCACACACACACACACACACACACACACACACACACACACACACACACACACACACACACACACACACACAAAAGTGTATTTTCTTATGACATGAAAGTGTCTCTCTACCTTGGGAGTGATTGGTCCAGAAATAGAACAAGTATATAGACAGTGTTGTGACAGGTTTATTTATTGGAAGCATGCAAGCTGAAAATCAGGGTAGAGAGTGGGGACAGTATCCATATTTTAGAGTCATGTTGAGACAAAAATGAAGGCACTAGGTGTGTGTATTTGTGTGTAAAAGAGGGAGAAGGACAGAAGGAGAGAGATAGATTAATTCCCAGTAGAAGGTCCTGCCAAATACTCAATGTTACAGGAAGAAAAAATAGCCTCTTTTCAGGGCTCGGCGAGCTAAAGTTTTGAATCTGCTGTCATCTCGCCATAACTTTGGCCCCACAGTCACCCCACCCCAGGGGCAGTACATTTACTTTCACTGTTTTTCTGGAATAATTTTGACATGGTGGGTGTCATTGTGTTTTGGTAGATTTGTCAGCTGTGGCAGGCGGTCATTTAGTTAGTCACAGAGATGACATGCTGTCAGAAGTGAAATGATACAAAGGCTTCTGTGCACGGTCAAGGCCTCGGACAGACAAACTCCTTAGTTATCCACTCCAGAACAGAGAAGCAAGGCTAAAAATAATGACCGCATACCAGCCAAAACACACAAAAAGAACAGGTTGTTTTCAACAGAATAACACCTTGTGATCTCTAACAAATGTGATCTGTGTGAAATTGAAAAGCGGTGTTCGCTAACTCAAGAGAATGACTGCTGCTGGTAGCGGATAACTTGAGAATATGAACACCCGTATCAGGGCTGAAGATCACAAGAAATGGTTATGTATGGTCACAAAACTATTTCCAGAGGTCATCACAATGCCGGGAAATGTCACGCACAAAATAACAACAAAAACCCTCCCACACAGTACAGCTTGTTTTCTGGCTGAAACTTATTTTTTTGGTGGTAATTCTGTTGAATAACACTTCTACTTTGAGCTAAATTGTGATCTGTGTGATTTGAAGAACGCTGTTCACTAAATCAATTAAAATAATGACTGGTAGTGAATAACCTGCGAATATAAACACCTATATCAGGCTGACAGTCCTGAGGCTTACTAACTTAATTCTTTAAAAATGTCAGTCAACTAATACACATTTTTCTGGTAACACTTTACAATAATGTTAGTTTATGCATTAAATTGCCCCTATTATGCTATTTTAAAGGTTCCTAATTTTGTTTTGGAGGTCTTCAATAGGTTTACATGCATTCAAGGTCAAAAAACACTCCGGGGGCTTCCTCTGTGCTTGATATAGTGATACGAACAGTAAAAATGGCGTCGGTTTTATCGTATCAGTTCCAGTGCGAGTCCTCATCCTGGAAGTGTATGCAAAGTAAATTATCTTCTCGACACAAATCAAACTCTTCCAGGCCTTAGCTACAACTACAGTGTTTGAGGGCGGGTCAAAGTCGTTCGTGGGCAGCCAATGAAGACCATAGGCTGGCATTATGCAAATTTTTTACACTGTAGGTATGTAGCAGGAAGTGAGACTGGAATTGTGCACTTTGATCTTTACAACTTTGCAGACCTTTTACATTCACTAACAGCTATATTACACAATGCGTGAAAGGTAATATTCAAAAAAGCATAATAGGGGCACTTTAACTAACAGGAACTAACAATAAGCAATATATTTTTAGCAATATATTTTATATAAATTAAAATTATTCTAGCTTCATGCATTCTTTTTTATTAACACTTGCTATCACATTTTGTGTCAAAAACTTTGTTTGGATCGGATTCAGAATGATGATCAAAACATAGATGGAGTAGATCAACACCCCCAAAGCTTGCACAGTCCTGTACCTCGTCCCGGGTCGACATTTAATTTGGTAATGTCAGGCAGTTTTGATTTATACACTTTTTAATCATTGATGATTGCATTATTTTACATGTGCACAAGCAATGCTTTTATCGCTTGTTTCTGCTTCTTTTTCGCCTGTGTTTTGATCCGGAGATTCTGTACTCTTTTATGCATAATAGCGCCCCCTACTGTATAAAAGTGAAAACATGGTTTGCTGGAAATGTCCTTCAGTAACCGCGTTTCCATTACCCTTTAAATTGTGCAAATTGAAAATACACTCAATGGAAACACGTTAATTTCGCAAAAACTCCCATATATCGCAAAAAAGTTTTCACGCTCGCATGAAGTGGTTTTTCAGGCAATTTGAAAAAGGAATATTTTGCAAAACTGCAATGGAAACTTTTTCACATTTACAGGTCACCTGCCGTATATAAAAGTTGATGATTCTTTAAAGAGGGCACGGTATGTTTAGACAGAAGACAAGAGTAAAACTCATAAAAGACAAAAGTATTACGGGACTACTGGATTCTAAACAACAAAAAAAGCACCACAATTTGAATTTATCAAGACCTCGAAGCAGATAGGAGAGTGAAACAGCCAGAAACACCTCATACGTGGCCGCTCTTGCAAGTATAAGGGGCTTTCCGTGCCATAAATGCTTGGATAACATGCCGACGTCTCCTTTGATTGAAAATAATGGCTAGTGCAGTGGCTGGGATATACGTAAACCTTCCAACATCTGTTGCAATGATTTTTGGAATAACTTCTCGCGAGAGGAAAAAAAAAGACGTTTTAGTCACATAACATTGGTTAATGGAAACGCAGTCATTTCGCAATAGTTTTTAATCGACATTTAGAAAAATTGCGCAAATTGTAATGGAAACACGGCTAATGGCAGGGAAGCGCTATGTCATAAATGACGGAAAATTCCATCAACGGCGGGGAAAGACAGCTCACGTTTCACTTACTCAACAACAACAAAACTTTGTTAATGTTAATTAATAAAACTGTTCATGTTAGTTCACAGCACATTAACTAATGTTAATGGATACAACTATTAACCTTAAAAATGGCGCTCTAATAAACAAAACTGCATTCCTCTTGTGGAAGAACATTCTAGTCGTAGCTACTTCTCTCTGTTTATGTCTATGTCGAGTCACGCAGGTACAGGGCTACTCCACAGCGGTCTAAAATAGTCAGAATATAAACACTTATTATAGGTATACTGTAGTGATTCAGGCTAAGACAAAAACACAGCTTGGAAGATGGATTCATGATGTACTCACTCATTATAGAAATTTTATAAATTTTGACATTTAGTAGGCTGCCTTTATCAAATGAAACCTTGAAGTGTTACCATTTTTCTTAATAAACAATTTTTTTGTATGAAAAAAAATTTAGCTAGAAAGTTTAAGAAAGAAAGAAGAAAAAAATAAAGTTTTTAAAACATTTCAAACAATTCTGCCTACGGTAATTATGCATTTCAATGATTAAAGACACATTTTCGCGTTTAAAATAGACTCACAAATCTGAGGCGTTACATGCCCTCTCTCCAGTCTATGTGTGTATGACACATCTGACAAGAAGTGGTTATGTAGAGCCACAAAACAATTACTATACCAGAAGTCATCACAATGCTGGAATATGTCATACACACCTTGGCCAAGAGGGAAAGACTGTGATCTAGTCTACTGACTACATGAAAATAAACACAGCATCACAGGGATGACATGCTGTCAGGAGTGAAATGAGACAAAGGCTTTTGTGCTCGCTAAAGGTTTCAGACATACATCTCCTTAGTGGTCCACTTCTGGACAGAGATGCAAGGCTAAAAATAAGAACCCCAAACCAACACAACACAACAAAAGCCCGCAAACTACAGGTTTTTAATGGATGAAAATTCTTTGTTTGTGGTAATTCTGTTGAATAGCTAAATGGTGATCTGTGTAAATTTGTACAGCGCTGTTCGCTAAGTCAAGACAACAACTGCAGCCACAGAAAGATTACCACACATTTGCCCAGGGCTCCAGATCAGCAGAGGAACCAAATGAGCTGTAAAAAAACACTGTATATTTACTAAAACATCTTTGGCTGTTAAACTGTTCCCTCACCACACTATTTGAAAACATTTATACGGCTCTGCATGGTGCCCCCCTCGGACGTGGAGCCCCTGGGCACGTGCCCAATTGACCATATGGTGTATGCGGGCTGCTCAGTAGTGAGGAGCACCTAGTGGAAAAATGAATTGTGTGACATAAGCCAGAAAGCAACTTAAATTATTCACAATCAATAAAACAAATGCAACAACTTCAAATCAAGAGGATCTAGCAAAAAGAAGATATAAAAAATGTTTATTCAATTTGTTTATTCAAAAGGTAAATGTGACATTTATTATAATGGGTTTATGTGAAGATTGTTTTAAGTTTGTTTAACTTAAAAGTTATTTTTTAACGCCTACTAAATGTTTAAATTGATAGCTTTCAGTTATACTGTAATCTTGAATGTCTATATTTCATTTTTTTTTTTTTTTTAATCAATTTCATAGAGACATCAGTACCAGTATTAGTATCAGTGATACTGGCCTTCATTCATAAAAAGATGCCATTTAAAAAAATATTTAAAACATGAAAGTGATGTGAGTGATATGTAGCCAAGTATGGTGTCCCATACTCAGAATTAGTGCTCTCCATTTCACCCATCCAAGTGCACACACACAGCAGTGAGTATTGAACACACACCATGAACACACACCCGGAGCAGTGGGCAGCTGTTTTTGGGGGTTAGGTGCCTTGCTCAAGGGCACCTCAGTTGTGGGTAACGGGAGTGGAAGAGAGCACTGTTCAATGGGGATGAAAAGGGGAGGAACATTTCCGGTAAATTTCCAGAAACTTTCCAAAATTTCCCGAAATTTTCCAAAATTCTGGAAAGCTTTCGGATATTTACTAGACATTTCCCACCCCTTTGCATCCCTACTTTTCATTCACTCCCCCCAACCTACATTTCTTGCTGGTACTGAGGCTCGAACCCACAACCTTCGGGTTACAAGTCTGACTATAAGTCTAACCATTAGGCCACAACTGCTCTTTTACTTTGAGAGTAACTGTGAAATTATTACAATATAAAAATATTAAAACCTCCAATGTTTTTAATTACAGATAAAATGTGCGATTAATTAATTATTTAATTTTTTTTTAATCGATTGACAGCACACACACACAAAAAAAAAAAAAAAAAAAATATTTTTTTTTTTTTTTGTGTATAAAAACAATAGAGCATGACACTACCAAAGCAAAGTTGGAAGTGTCATGCTCTATTGTTTTTATATGCACACACAGACATACATTGATTAGTCTATGCATTTCTTGGGAATCAAAGCTATTACCTTGGCTTTGCTAGTGACACACACACACACACACACACACACACACACACACACACACACACACACACACACACACACACACACACACACACACTTATTGTGATGCATCACAATAAAACTAGATTGCTTCCATTATAATCCATCCACGTTGAGAATGTGAACACCCATACAAGAGCTGAAGGTCACGAGAAATGGTTATGTATTAGCAAAACAATTACCAGAGGTCATCGCAATGCTGGACTGTGTCATATAAGCCCTGTCCAAGAGAAAAAGGCTGTGGTCTACTCTACTGTCTACATGAAAATAAACACAACACCTGATTTGCACAAGGTCAGAGTCTGTATGCAGCGATCAACATGCAGTTTATAGGGGATGATAAAAAGAACAAGGTCACCGTCCCGAGGTTAAGAGTGAAAGTTGAGCTGTTAGTCATCACAGCTGCTGTCTACTCCGTGTCGGAAAGAATGCGCCCTGCATGCAGAGAGATAAATCGTATCTCTCTTTCTTTGTCCACATGTTTACGGAAACATATGGGGCTTGTGACACACTTTTAGACTCCACTGACAATAGATTTTTAATAGAATACTTCACAGTTGATCTTACAAAATATTTCAATATGCATTTTATTTCCATTTAGAATTTCACTATATATAGTGAGAGTGAGAGACATGAGTTACTGCAGCATGGTGGTCGTTACTGCATGCTAATTGCTTTGCTAAATGTAGAGTTACTGTCAATCTCCATTAGGCATTAAAGCCCATTAGACGTCATCAATCCTGCACTAGTGGATGAGACTTCACTTACAAATTGAGACATGCAAACAACAAATACACACACACACACGTTTGTTTTTGTGAATTGTGGAGACATTCCATAGGCGTAATGGTTTTTAGACTGTAGAAACCGTATTTTCAATCGCCCTACACCAACCCTACACCTAAACCTACCCAACACAGAAAACTGTGCACATCAAAAAAACTCATTCTGTATGATTTATAAGCCTTTTGAAAAATAGGGACATGGGGTAATGTCCTCATAAGTAACCCTCTCCTTGTAATACCTATGTCATACCCATGTCATTATACACATTTGTGTCCTGATATGTCACAAAAACATGCACACACACACACACACACACACACACACACACACACACACACACACACACAGGTCATCACCTTGATTTAGCTTCTCTTTACTAAGAGCGTCAGAGAGCTCTAAAAAGCCCTTGATGAAAAACACACACAGCTATCCCTTCCGTGACTAACCTGATACTCATTAGCTTCATTTGCATTCGATCTGTGAATCACACCCTCACCCCTTCCATCTCATAAAGGCAGGATCAGTTTTACACACATGAATCGCACAGATCCGGAGCCGCTAAGAGCAAATGGAGCTTTTGAGCATTTCTTCTGAGGTACATTAGTGAGAAAAAAAACAGTGGGTTTATTTCTTGGAGCTTCATAAGCCTGATATTGTATTCACCTGGAAAATGTTTGAAGTGAGCTAATTTAAAAGATTTGCATTTCCAGGAAAAATAGCAGTGTTTGCAAAGCAACCAAATAATATTGCTAAAGTTTTAGGGTTTTTTTTTTTTAGCATCAGAACATCTGTTTTACTGCTGTCATGATGCTCACTATGCGTCTTGTTTTCAGAGACTGTTTGAGAATCAACACACAATATGACACTGTCTTTGCAGTATAAATGCGACATTTGGATAAACAGATGAAAGAAAGAACAGACCAATCACAATTTAGTATGCAAATACTACTTTAAACTCCATCAATGTAAAATGTTCATAAAATCTATTTTTTAATAGATCTATTAAAATCTATTATCTATATAATTTTTATAAAATATATACATATAAAGAAATTTGAAAAGCTTCCATTTTACGTAAATAGAATGAAATATAAAAAAAAAAAAAATATTTGAAAATATATATATTTTTAAAAATAACTATTTACAGAGCCGAGAACATGACATGCAGACAAAAAAATATATGTATGTGTATCATAAACAAGAGGTGGGATTTATCGCACAAACCGATCATCTCCAATCATAGCGCGATGGAGGCACTGCCTCCTCTCACGTGACCTTCCCCCATTCATTCTCTATTACTCCCCACAAAACCCACCGCACGCTTTAGGGGCTCTGTTCATTCTCTATGAGCTCAAGGGAGGCACGAGAGACGCAGACTCCCACTGTATCGTGGCCAGAAATCGTTCCTGCAAGTTAAGAATTCGTTCTCTTGTTTTAGTAAATCGTGGCCACAAATTAACCATTTGTTCCCACAACTTATTAATTCATTCCCTTATTTTAGTAAATCCTGGTCAAATTGAACCAATTGGTTCGCTCGTTTTGATTGAACTAAAACAAGGTAACAAATTATTACTATGTGGCCACGATTTACTAAAACAAGAGAAAAAAAAAATTATATTGTGCGCACGATTTACTTAAAACGAAGAAAGAATTAGTAAAACGTGCTGACGTAAGTTGTGGGAATGAATTTTTAATTCGTGGCCACAAGATATATATTTTTTCCCCGCATGTCATTTGTGGGGCTCTGCAATTATTTATGCATATTATTAAAAATAAAAAAAGTGTCTTTGTTCAGTTTCTCTATCCACCAAGGGGTTCATGCCAAGGTTGAAGACCTGCATTATATTTAGAAATGGCCTGTGCTTTTTCAACTGATCAAAGAAAATTGGTTCTCAGCAAACAGAAATGCGTTCCTTGAAACCACAGAGCTCTGCACAAAGTACATGTCACTAAAAACAGCTTTAGTTACCTTCACAATCACATACACTGACTGAACTTTACTTTGAAAGGGCATTTCATGCTGGCTTTTCCTGAGAGAATGGGTCTTCTAACTTTCCAGAATCCAAAGCTCTATCATATTGATATGCCTCAATTGTGTGTGTGTGTGTTTGTGTGTGGGTGTGTGTGTGTGTTTGTGTGCACTTGTCATGGTTATCACAGCTTTAGATTGTGGCTTCAGGTGCTTGATGGATTCATTATCATTGAGCCCCTCATGACTGCAGCAGACAGAAGGAGGAGTCCAGGCTCAAGGTCACATGCACAGCTCGACGAGAAGAGAAGGGCAGGGGGAAATAAAGAAAGAAGAAGTGGATGAGTCGAAAATGAGGAATGGGACGCAGGAATCACTGCTCGTGTGTTAATTAAAATGAGAGATTTTTTATTCTATGAGCTGTAAATGCAGTGATGAAGGTAATATATGATTATGGGCTCATAGTAATTAGCTGACTTCTGCTTAAACTGTTTATTGATCCTCTTTAGTGCAATTTATAGTCCCTTGATTTCTAAACTGGATGACCTGCCTGCCTTTCTCCTGAAAAGATGCGATCACAGGGGTCATGTCAGGAAGTCTAATTTTCCTTGAACACACACACACACACACACACACACACACACTCTGAATTTTTACGTTTTTAAAGCTAATTTAAATATGAGGACTCATGTTTCATGTTTACGTCGTAATACCAGTGTAATACCCATGTCATTATACAAATTTGTGTCCTCATAAATCACAAAAAAGCACACACACACACACACACACACACACACACATACATACATACATACATACATACATATATCCCTTTCCAGCTCCTGGTCACGATAAACTGAATAACAACATACAGGTTTGAATCAACATGAGGCTGAGTAAATAAAATTACTGAATTTACATCTTTGATATGAACTATTATTTTAAGAAATCAGGAAGATATACAGAGAAATTTATTCCTGTGAATCTTAATGAAGGCATTCCAAAGAGGTTGTTATTGAAGGACAGGACAACAGCAACTATATTAGACCTGAAAGAAAAACTATGTCCTTCAAATAAAGCAATGCTACTCATTTCGCTTGGAAAGAGGTTGGCCAATCAAAACAGAGGTCAAAACAGAGGTCTTTTATATCAAAGGCAAAAGTGCAACGAACATGTACTGTGAAATTAAACAAAACAAAAAAAATTGCAAGAAACCTTGGCTAACATTGCAAATGGAGCTTAGGGACAAATTATAAATTATTAAGTATGCAAAATATAAGATTTTACTCCTTTAAGAAACTTTAAGAAACTCATAAATTCCTTTTAAGTGTATGCTTAGAAACAAGTGTGGTTTGCTGATTTGGTAGAAACAGTTTTTTTTAGTGTTGCATTTGACTTGCAGCAGAATTGTCTCTTTTCATGTTTTGGAAATTACATTTGGGATTTGAACATATGGACATTTTGGATGGAAATAAAATGCAAAGGAAATGGATTTCTACAAAGTTATGTTATTGTGAAACAGATTAACTTCCAAATACATCTACTCATCAAATCTACAGCAATGTATTTCCCTGTAGATAAACTTAACTAAACATCATAACCCCTGACGCAGTCAAATAAAACTCCAAATATATCGCAAACTTGGAGAAACTTCACTCAGACAACCCCAGGAGAGGAAAAATACATGAAATAATATGAAATGGTGTTAAATTAAAACATAACATTTTTGCACTAGTCTGAATATGAATGTCTAGGATTCTGAAACATACATGTACAGCACTTTATACTGGGGAAATGTAATAATTATTGGCATACTCTACGGCCCCCTAGAAATTCTAATGAAATATTCATTCGAAAACTTTATCTCAGTTCAGTTTCTTGGTATCTGGACAAGATGGATTAGAAGTTCTTTCTGAGCAGAAGAACAGGCCCTGCACAAATATGCTGGGGTAATCATTAACATGAACATGGTGGAGATCACAGATTTTATCAGATACAGAACAAATCACTAGTTGCCTTTGAATGAAAGCACTGCTCCAGCAGTTACTCACCGGATCCTGATCATCACGGTTCCTCAACCCACTGAATGATGGTGAATTCACATTGAACATGTCAGCGACGGCCTTTGCCTTTTGAAAAATTCCATCTTCGGGCTATGATCGCTGTACATCGTGTCAGATACATCATTGAGAATATGACACATCCACTATCGTCCACATATCTGAGGAATGAGAAAGAAATGAGTATTAATTCTGTATCTGGTGCATTGTACTTTTAGGTTCAGTATTTTGACCACATTTCAGCACTCTGCATTGGTATTGTATTTATATTAATTGTAGACCTATATGTGTATGTTGTTTATGTGGATAACAGGATTGTGTGTCTTTAGGACCCGAGCACCGGTGGTGCGAGGACCCTAATGTAATTGCTCAGTCAATTATTCTTCTTCTCTGAAATGAATCGCATTTTTGAGGGCCTAAACGTGCTCGAAAACTCATGAAACTTTGCACACGCGTCAGAAGTGGTGAAAATTTACCTCTGATATGGGTTTCTGAATTAGGTGTGGCAAAATGGCTCGATAGCGCCACCTACAAAATTTCAATTAAGCGCCATTCACACTACGTTTCACGTACAGGTATGAAATTTGGTAGACACATGTAACAGCCCAATACCTACAAAAAAGTCCCTGGGTGCAAAATCTGTAAACCCAACAGGAAGTGAGATATTTTGAATTTTCTCTGCAAAATTTTTGTAGTTTTTGCCATTTCCAGACATTGCACTCTAACGAACTCCTCCTAGAGCTTTAATCAGATCAACATCATATTTGGTCAGTCTAATCTAAAAGCCTTTGCGACGTTAAATTGCGAAGATCTTGACTTTTCACTGGAGGGCGTGTCTGTGGCGGCCTGACAAAGTTCGATGTTTCGCCATGAAACAGGAAGTTGTTGTAACTCAGGCATGCAGTGTCTGATCTGCCCCAAACTTAACATGATTCATTAGAGTCCTGACCTGAAGACATCTATAATGCAATGTTTAGTTACAGTCGTAGCGCCACCTGCTGGCAACAGGAAATGAAATGTTTTACACTGTGATTAACTCCTCGTAGAGATTTAACTAGATCAAAATCATATTTGGTGAGTCTAATCTTAAGGCCTTAGCAATGTTAACTTGCGATGGTCTTGAGTTTTCGCTGAAGGGCGTGTCTGTGGCGGCCTGACAAAGTCTGATGTTTCGCCATAAAGGATGAAGCTGTTGTAACTCAGGCATACAGTGTCCAATCTGCCCCAAACTTCACATGTTTGATAAGAGTCCTGGCCTGAAGACATCTATATGCCAATATTCAGTTAGTCATAGCGCTACCTGCTGACAACAGGAAATGGCATGCTTTGCACAATAATTCACTCCCAGAAACACATTTAAATATGCCATGAAGTACCAAACATACTAGAAACATGTTAAATCATGCAACACTTGGCTAAATGCTAATGTTTGCGATTAACGCCACGAAACAGGAAGTTATTGTAACTGTTCCGATCTGCTCCAAACTTCACATGATTGATAACAGTCTTAGCCTGAAGACATCTACATGGCAATATGCAGTAATAGTCAAAGTGCCACCTGTTGGCAGCAGGAAGTGTAACACGTCGAAAACACTTTGAAATGCCATATTTCAACTGTATTTACTCGTTGCATGTCACCCACTATTCACTGTTTTCCTAAGGCCACCGGGTGGTGGTGGCCCCAGGTGTGAGGGCCCTTTCATCGCCGCTTGCAGCTTTATTTCAGAATTGCATTTACATTTCCTTTAAATCTTTCCCCACCACTGATGAGCTTTTCCAGCAATCCACTTTTTCCCCCCCCCCCCCCCCCACTGTAGGGGGTGCTTTTTATGGATCTTCTGAAATAGAACAGCATCTCCAGATCCAAAAACAAGTGAAGAAGAAGATCTGTGTAAACCAGAAGGTGCATAGAAGTTGCTTTTGCACAAGCAAGCTAACGTGATCATCAAACATTTAACAGCATATAAATCAAAACTAACATAAAATATTTTAGGGGCCATGAAAGTTTTGTGGATATGATCAAAAATGCTGGTGCTGGCTGGCAATTTTTGTTGTTGTTTACTAAACACTGGCAGGGGAAGAGTTAAAAATCCAACTGTTTGACTGTAAACATGCAAACACATATGCTAAACCTTTTATTATTATTAATATTATTTTGGTATCAAATAAAAAGTTGTCACTAGTGGTGGCAGTTTTTGTTTCTCTATGCTTTTGGGCCTCACTATATTTGTAAATCAAGTTTTGCAAGCTTTCTGATAAACAAAAAATGACAGCCCATCTTTTACACTCTGCATTTAGAGAACAAATTCAGTCAAAATATATCTCAGTGTGACAGTGTTGACTTTGTGGTTTGCCTCTACATACCACAGACTGAAAAAACACTCAGAAGGCAACAGACGTCTGACAGTTTGTGTTATGCATGAAAAAAAAAAAAAACCCTCAAACCCTCACCAGAACATATATAAAAACATTCTACTCTCTGTAACATCCAACAATCCTGCTATCATTCCGATTTACCACTGTCCTTCTTTTTCATTCTCTCTTTCTTTATTTTTCTTTCTTTCTCCTGGAGTGTCTTTCAATCATAGTGGTAAAGGGAAAGAGTGAAAGAGACGAGCGAAGGCTCCTTGGAATGTCGATCCATCATCAGTAGGACGGGTCTCTACTGAGCTCAGTCACGCTGTAATTTCTCCGTTTCTATTGAGACGCTCAGCACTCCCCCTGTGTCCTATTGACAGCCGAAAATGGCTTTGCCAACCTGACTGACAACTTTGTCTACCTGACAGAAAGCATAAAGCAGAGGCACAGAGATTAGACCAATAGAGCTGTGGAGATTACACTCTCCCATTATGGTACATCATATCAGATTGAGTCATTGTGATAATGCACAAGTGTGTGTGTGTGTCTGTGTGTGTGCATGTCTCTCTCTCTCTCTGTATGTGTGAGTTGTTTTCTCTTAAAGTAGCTTGTCGGTGCTGATTTCTTTTTCTCCATTCGCTGTTCTGTATTTATTTTCTCGACCAATTTGAAAACCAGTTTGTCTGTGAAGAGACTCCATTCTGTGAATATTTCTTTTTTTCATATATGGAAACTTCTTTCATCTTTAAAATTAATGCCTACTAGATTATATGATAATTATCCTCATTTCACACAATTTTGGTTCAAAGATTCTCTATTCTCCCTGTCCTTTAAAATAAAAGGAAGACTGCAACTAATTGAAGAAAGAAGAAAGAAACAAAATTGAATCCATACATATTCTGATATAGATAGATAGATAGATAGATAGATAGATATAGATAGATAGATATGAGCTAAATAAGTAACGTCTAAGAGCTCATATGGACATCATGGCGATATCTCATGTAATTTGGATTAAGTGCCACTCTGTTCTTTCACAAAAGTCCCAGCAGTCCTACTTTTTTTTTTTTTTTACTTAATAAAAGCTGAGAGCTGATAAAAAGTGTTATTTTGAGATTATCAATGAACCCTGAGGGGACCTCAGTCCATTCTGTTTCTGCATGTTTGTGCATGTGTTCCATATTCCTAAACCTAATTAACCCTAACCCTTTACTTAAAGGAACAGTTCACCAAAAATGAAAATTCTGTTATTACTTGCCCTCATGCTGTTCTGAACACCAAATATGACTTTCTTTCTTCAGTGGAACACATAAGGTGTTAACTTTCTTTTTTTTTTTATTTATTTTTTTTTTATTGAATATTAAAAAAATATCGATACACGTCAATATCGCAATGTTATATTTGCCTATACTGTATTGATTCTCAAAAGCACTGTATCGATATTTATTTATTTATTTGTTTGTTTACAACCAAGATTCGTGGCTTTGTGTTTGGTTTAAACCTGGCCATTAGAAGGTAGTGTTATCTCAGATCGTAAGGGTGCATCGCTAGTGTTACTGTTAGCAAACTCAGCTCACAAGATGGTAGAGTTACTCCGGCTTGCACTATAAAGAAACCACTGAGGAGATCAACAAGAGTCATGTTGTTTGCAAAATAGGCCATGTTAAAATCCAATACTCTGGAAAGGCATCGAATTTGAGCACTCACTTAACATCCCGATGCCAACCGCACTGCTGAGAGTGGCGTTTCGATAGAATATGTAAATATGTCCTGCACACTTTCCTCTCAATAACAAAATAAACACACAACAAAAATGGCAGCGGTGGCAGCAGCAAGAAAGCATCTGATCATAGCGATGTGGATATGTTTGCACTAGCAATTCAGTGAAGGCACATTTATTTAAACAGCACTTTATACAATAGACTTTTTTTAAGCAAGCAGCTTTACATTATTAAATATAAAAGTCATGCAGTCATGGATTGGACTATGCACTTTCTGTTGTTAAATACTTTAGAATTTAAAAACTGCTATACTGTGAACCTTAAAGCATATTTTCCCTTTACTTAGATTGCATAAAATAGTGATTAGTGATATAAATGCAAATTATACTGTCTTGATAAAATAAAATACCGTTTTTGCTCAGGTTTTATGCATATGGTGTTTTTTTATGACAGTTTTTTTTTCTAAAAAAACAAGAAATATCGCAATATATATATATATATATATATATATATATATATATATACATAAGACAGTTCATTTTCAGGTGAAATGTGCCTCAAACCAAAATTAACCCATATCACTATTTGTGAATTATTATATTTGATATGAACTCACTACTTGCTGCATGCATCTTTTCTTTTCTTGCTTTAGGCCAGCTAGGGAATAGAAAGAGTGGAGGCCCACTTTTTATTCTTTGGCCACTCTTCAATCCACAGGAGGCTTATTGCCACAGGAGCAGCAGAGGTGACTTGTGTAAAGCAGATGAAAGTAACTTGCTATTGGCTCATCCATCTGGAAACATGGCAATTAGTGTTTCTATTGTTGCCTGATATGCTCCTGGTTTTGCAGAGCTGTGAACCACGAAACGGTGAGTAGTAGACCACTACAAAACCTAATTGTCTGAAAAAAAATAAGGACATATCTTTGAGTAAAACAACACAGATCAGATTTCGACAGTTAACAGTGTCTGAGTTAATCACTCGCTGGTTAAAAATAGCTACTATTTTTTTGTTCAGATGCATCATTCTTTACTAAGTTTTTCTTTTCTAACTAAAGCTGTAAAAAAAAAAAAAAAAAAAAAAAAAACATAGCTTAAGTGTCAAATATCTTTAGTCTGTCCATCCATAACTGTGACATCAACATTAACATTTTTCATATTAATTAAATGATGTCTGCCCTGCCTAGAAGCGATTTAACGTTCAGTTAATTGCTTTCAGAGGCAAAGAGGAAGTCAGAGGACAGTATGAATTAGTTCAGTTTAATAGAAAGAGAGAATTCAAATTTTCATATATTTGCTATAGTTGTACTGTTGTACTTCTTATGAAGTGGTTTACAGTTTCTATATCAAGTTTATGTAAATAAAACACAACTGTTCTATGAACTCCTTTACATCACTTCTGAGATACTGCAACTATCAAATAAATATAAAATTACATCCAATTAATTCAGCAATCCAAACCTTTTAAAAGTGATGATGACAATTCAGCGTCAGACAAAGTTTCTTTTAGTTGCACTTGAGGCTTTATTCCTAACTAATGCTACAGCGAATTCACAACAACAGCAAAAAATGTTCAGCATCTTGCCCTCTCGTCCAGACACAGGACCATTAGTGAAATCAAACCAAATGTCATTTTAATATTCTACTGCCTCAAGGTCCAGGCCAAGTCTTTGGTATGTTAAAAGAGTCCTGTTTTTTTATATTCTTTGTGATCAATATGATCAGAGGCAGAGATACATAAATTAATAAATAAACAACCAAACATGAAATACAAGGAAAATAAAGAAAAGCATGGCATCAGACCCATGATGCAACAAGAAAGCAACTGAGACAGTCTATTTATGTGCTGCAGCACCTTTGTGGTTACAGAGAGTTCATCGACTGAAAATCGAGAAAGTTATAGATTGTCATTGGTGCTCCTGATGAAAGCATGAGACTTTTTCTGTCATTACATTTTTTAAAATCATTTTCATTTATTTATTTTTTCCAGTATTTTTGAGTCTTAAGGTGCCGCAAGCATTTTTTTTAGTCATCCTGATATTCAATTTCATCTCAAAAATAAAATGTATATCAAGGCCCTATAGGCTTTGTAAAGTGCAAACAAAAATGTTGCTGCGATCTCACACCAGTCTCCAGTTGAAGGGCGGAGTTTTGGGGAAAAGGGGCGTGTCTAAGAGTGGATAACTCTGAAATACTTGCATCACTTATACTTACATCACCTTTTTAACTAAAATTTCACAAAAACTTGAATGAACTACAGGCACATGTCAATAGTCTACATATACAGTAATGTGTAGGAAAATATACCAGTCTAAAACTGTTGTTGTAAAAATGTACTTTTTTGTTTCAGGATCCTCTCAGCAGAACAACAGAAGCTCCTCTATGTTTTCTCCACTGTCACAGAGGCCATTTTTCAGGTATACTGAGAATTAATTTAAGAGTTTGTTCTGAATCAGCTTCACTGACACTTAGTAAATGTCCATTGCTGAAAGTCTTTAGAATCAGGACATATTTATCTATTTCACAGTGGAAACAATGTGACAAGAGTAGGTTAGCAATTTGAAATTTGCTAGAGCTGCATGTGAAATGTAATCAGTCAGCATTTACTGAGTAATGTGGCATGGCCGTCACGCTAGCATCGGCTTTTCCCCTCTGTCTCTGTTTTCCCTCAGAGGATACAACGTGAATACGTTTCTCTAAAAGAGGATGTTGACATGCATCAAGCGAACAGTGTCAGAATGTTCAACGATTAGGTTTCTGAACAGCAGTCTGGGAGTTATTTGCAATTTATGCAGTTTTGCCTTTTTTTGTCATCACAATGCGATAATTAGAGGATAAATCCCACGGCTGCAATATTTGAAGCTCTCAGAATAAAGAATTTTCCACGTTCAAAAGGAGTACTGACTAGCATATTTAAGAATCTGAAGGAAAGGTCGAAAGAAGAGAGATAGAGGTAGTCTAAGAATCCAAATGAGCAGCTCCATGCTTAAACTTTTCAAGCATAAAAGGGTCATTTTTAAACTTACTTGATACTTCACTTTTGTTCTTAATTTTATTATTTAATTTCATGAATGAGGCAAGAGTTGTAACATAGGTTGCAATAACACCAGTGACAAATTCTAAAGATTTTGCAAATCTTCCACTCAGACATTAAAACAATGCATCACTAATGACACATTTTAGTTGTGCCTTTAAACGGTTAGTTCACCCAAAAATGAAAATAATGTCACTAATTACTCACCCTCATGTCGTTCTACACCCGTAAGATCTTCGTTCATCTTCGGAACACAAATTAAGATATTTTTGATGAAATCCGATGGCTCAGTGAGGCCTGCATTGACAGCAATGTCACTGAACTTCTCAAGATCCAGAAAGGTGCTCAAAACATATTTAAATCAGTTCATGTGAGTAATGGTTCTACCTTAATATTATAAAACGGCGAAGAACAAAATAACGACTTTTCAACAATATCTAGTGATGGCTGATTTCAAAACACTGCTTTGAAGCTTTACAAATCTTTTGTTTCGAATCAGTTGTTCTGAGCACCAAAGTCACTGATTTCAGCAGTTTGGCAGTTTGATACACGATCCGAATCACTGATTCGAAACAAAAGATTCAAATTATAGGGTTTCATCAAAATGATCTTAATTTGTGTTCCGAAGATGAACAAAGGTCTTACGGGTACAGAACGACATGAGGGTGAGTAATAAATTACATCATTTTCATTTTTAGGTGAACTAACCCTTTAATATAGTGCGTAGTATATAATTATATATGTTTAAATATTTAAATATTTAAAACAGTTCATGTGAGTTCAGTGGTTCTATCTTAATATTATAAAGTGACAAGAGTACTTTTTGTGTGCCAAAAAAACTAAATAATGACTTTTCAACAATATCTAGTGATGGGCGATTTCAAAACACTGCTTCGAATCTTGGTTCGGATTGCGTTTCAAACTGCCAAACTGCTAAAATCACATGACTTTGGCTCTCCGAACCGCTGGTTCAAAACGAAAGATTTGAAGCAGATTTGAAACGCCCATCACTAGATATGGTTGAAAATTCGTGTTATTTTGTTTTTTTGGCGCACAAAAAGTATTCTCGTCACTTAATAATATTAGGTAGAACCACTGTAGTCACATGAACTATTTTAAATATGTTTTTAGTTCCTTTCTGTGCACTGAAAGTGTAAATTATCTTTCTGGGAATAGAGGTCTCACTGAGCCATCGGATTTCATCAACAGTATCTTAATTTGTGTTTGAAAGATAAACGAAGGTCTTGCGGGTGTGGAATGACATGAGGGTGAGTAATAAATTACATAATTTTCATTTTTGGGTGAACTAACCCTTTAATATTGTATTGTTAATACAGAAAAATATATTATTATTTTTATATATAATATTAAAATAAATATATTAAATATTATAATATGAATTAGTGAATTTTACTAGCCTTTACCTAAACTGGTATTAGATTTGATAGCCTAGAAATTATTAAAAAATTACAATAGTTATGGGGTAACTAGTCTAAGAAAGACACTAGGTTCAGCCCCTGATGTTGGTGCAGTCTAGTCACGCCGGTGGTCTTTGGGTCTAAATGTGTGCTTGCTTAATGAGACCCACTCTGCTGTGCTACTCAAATATTTGAACTAACCTTTAATCCTAGTAAGACAGGTGTTATCTTCACATTACTTGAACACTGCAACATACTTCTGAGGAGTCATATGCTTGTAGACTGTGTGACAGCCACTATGGTTTGAAGAACACAGGACACTGTGCTTGTGATTAATACCGCCTTAATTAAAATCAACTCACAGTCACTGAATCAGAATGCGAGCAAACAGACCTTGAAGTGAGAAAGACTAGCACAGATGGAGAAAAGAGGTAAAGGAAAGAAGAAACCATACAACAGTGTCTTGTTGGCCTGCTACAGACAGCCGGCGTTCTGTCAGTTCTTTAACCAACTTGCTGATTGTATTATAGGGCATGACATGTGAGAGGATTTTAAGAAGCAATGCTTAGACTCCGATATTGAAATTCTCTCCTTGTGTCTTGTCATTCACTAATTTGGTTTGGCTCACATAAGCGGTAATGGTGAGGAACCCAAGGCCAACAGCTGCTGAAAGCAGTTGTTTAATGCTCACCTAACTGCATTACTGCAAAATAGATACACAAATATCCGCATATACTACAGCTGTTGTGTTACGACTGATTTGCTTGTAACTAGTTTTTAGTTAGAATGCGGCCAGTGAATTCAAATGAGATCTAGGACTCACGGTATGTATTGTAGCATTTGCATTACTGTCAATAAGCAACTGTTCTTGAGGTGGACTTGTCAGAAACTGTGGAGGACTCTAGAGATATGAAATATAAAAATGTTACGATGTTAATATTGGCTTCTGAAGGAGCATATAATAGATGTTCCTGTCAACAAAAGTAAAAACTAAACCATGTCCCAAATACTTGAAAAATAAATGTAGATCATTATTCAAGAATGTCTCAAATGTGTTGTGACAGGCTGTGTCCTGCAATAAAACACATTTTGCAATGAACACTATACAGACTATACACTATACAATTTACAAATACATATAAAGCACTACTGTTCAAAAGTTTGAGGTTGGTAAGATTTTTTTATTGTTTTTGGAAGAAGTGTCTTATGCTCACCAAGACTACATTTATTTGATCAAAAATATAGAACATTAATATTGAAATATTATTGCAATAATATAATATTAAAATTGAGAACATACAGTTTACGTTGCTAAGAGTGGTTGCTAAGGGTGTTGTGTAGTTATACACAGAACCATTGGGTGAAGCGGTCATAGCCGTGTTTTATCGTGAATAAAACGGTTAGTTCCTGTCCTTGATTCTGATTGGTCAATAGCTGTGTTTTATTCACAGTAAAACACGGCTATGACCGCTTCACCCAACGGTTCTGTGTATCACTACACAACACCGTTAGCAACCACTCTTAGCAACGTAAACTGTATGTTCTCAATTGATATTGTTCATTGATGTTTACTGTATTATGTAGAAGAGTACTGTGAGAAAAAGATCAAGTGAGCAAGTTTATTATCTGAATTCAGATTTGGCATTTTCCTTCAGGTCAGTTCTATGTTCACAATAAAAAAATCTGTTTAAATGTCCGATGTATTATCTTGTCCTTTTAACAGTTATGGGGTTTGCCCGTGACTGACAGTGCTAGTCAAAGCATTTGTCAGTTGCGTCTTTTTTCGTGTTCACAACAATTCAGTATTTTCAAATGTAAAAGTCTTCGCTACTGACTGACACACTCATAAAGAAGCTTCACGTCGTGCCTAACAATGCCCTTCAGCAGTGAGTTATTCACGATACAGCACAGCCTCTCGTACCTTATTGCTTACTCAAAATGTGTATTTCATAAATAAATGTAAAAACTGTTTTACAAATTCACTACAATCTTTGAACAAACAAAATTCCAAAACTCACTCTGTTCCGATTTTGAGTCATGTGATTTTTATTCTCTGCTTCATCTTCATATTCTCACAAAGGGGCTGAGCAACATCCTATTTTCCAGAAAAAGGTTCAATAAGGAACTTTATCACCACTTTAAATAGGATTTGCAACTGGGGAACTCAGGGGAAGTGCAACAACCCTGACTTAAGAATCCAGGATGGCTGCTCAGTGCATCAACCGTGGTGAAACAGTAATAAAATATTGTTTACAAGCACTTCTGTTTGTCTCACACTCAGTGGTCCACACAGTACTATTCAACCTCTATTTGTGGACATGATCAGTGTTGTGGGTAACGCATTACAAGTAACTTGAGTTACGTAATCAGATTAATTTTTCAAGTAACTAGTAAAGTAATGCATTACTTCTTTCAATTTACAACAAAATATCTAAGTTACTTTTTTCAAATAAGTAACACAAGTTACTTTTAACATTTATTGACTAACAGCTCTCCTGTCCCCATGTTGAGAGAAATAAAGTGCAGAGGAATTACTTTTTAGTTGTGGATTACTTTTTTAGGGAGTAACGCAATATTGTAATGTATTACTTTTAAAAGTAACTTTCCCCAACACTGGACGTGATACTTAGCATTATCTGTGCAAAATACCGCATTTTTAAGTATTTATATTCCGAAAGAGCAAGCACAACAAAGGTTTGCCTGGACAAGTCCACTTTAGTATTCTGACCGGTTTAGTGTAACGCGGTAAACTCGGGTGTGACATCATTCCCAGCTCCTACATCCCTCTTCCCAAGTAAA
Source organism: Ctenopharyngodon idella (assembly GCF_019924925.1). Classification (NCBI taxonomy): domain Eukaryota; kingdom Metazoa; phylum Chordata; class Actinopteri; order Cypriniformes; family Xenocyprididae; genus Ctenopharyngodon; species Ctenopharyngodon idella. The sequence continues at coordinate 25,270,395 of NC_067231.1, forward strand.
TGGAACGCAGCCTTACTCCTAATTACTCCACACAGAAAACCTAACGTTACTATTGCATCAGGGAATATACTATTTTGAGCCAAAACTGAGCGGAAAAGTTTATTAACAGAATATTAACTTATATCTGCGATTATCCATAAGAAAGAAATTGTAGGTGCTATGATATAAAAGCTGCTTCAAAATCAAGCTATCAAAAAATAAATAAATAAATAAACCTTTCTAGAACAACAAGAAGACAGATTTTATACAAAAAAAAAAGAGAACATAAATTAACATCCAGATGGGCAAAAGCATCATGGCAGTCTCATAGCATACATTTTACAATTCTTGTGATATTGTAAGGAAGTGAAGAAGCTAAATAATAATGAGATGATTAAAATTACTGTGCAGAAATTATTAAAAATGCAGTGAAATTTAAGGCAAGAGCCAGCATCACTTGGTCGGTATCTTCTGCAAAAGGAGGCCTACGGACAGACTGCATAAGGGTCTTTTTTCACTCTGTAGATTGGAAGCGATAGTTCAATACAGTAGCTCAAATATTTAGGTTTATCGGATTCCTATCAGTTCAAATAAGTGGGAAGATATGGTGGCATAAAACCAGTTTGTTTAGGATATGGTCTCCTCACTCCAGCGCTGATCAGAACTCAGGTAATAACACGACAGCCAGAGACACAAGTAGAATTGGAATCGTGCCTCAACCCTTTTTGATCTGCTCCTTCATAAAACTTTTAGAAGTCTTTCTTTTAAAGCTTGGCAGGAGGGGAGGAACGCAGCTTCAGCACAGTGCTCTCGTACCTCACCCGCTTACACAGACAATTCAAAGCCTTGTCAATTTCATGTCTGTTCATGTAAAAGCACATAAATAAGATTTATTGCCTCATTAACAGTGAAGTGTGATGTACCTCTGAAATTACAGACCGCACATTACAATCGAGAACAAGAAGTCAACATTTGGCCCTGCTTAATGGGGGATAAGCAATTGTTTGCTAATGTAATGAATTGGATGACGGCCAATTGTGCACAGAATGACTCACATGATGGTGGCTGTAATCTTTCAGGATTAAGACAAACCTGCTAGCAGATATAAGTGCTATGTTTGAATATATCATTAACCTAGGAAGCAAAGGTAGGACTAAATGAATTATTTGTCATAAGATGTTACGGAAGCAAATCTGGAGTCTTCATTTTAAGCTGTGTATCATGGGCCTTTGCATATGATACAATGTATGCGAAGAAATAGCTTATATACACTCTACAAATGCTGGGTTAAAAATAACCAAAGTTAGGTTGAAAATGGACAAACACAGCAACTGGGTTGTTTTAACCCAGCAAATGGGTTAAATGTTTGCCCAACCTGCTGGGTAGTTTTATTTAACTCAACTATTGTCAAAAATGTACTGTATTGCTTGCTTAAAATAAATAATTGGAAATTAACATTTATTAGTTAATATGTTTAATGAATGATAATTAAACATTTATTAAATTGCTTATTAATAAATGCTCACCTTTTGATTATTATTGTTGCCTCTAGTAATTATATGTCTGAATGTTAATTTCCAACCTATTTTGGGTTCATTTTAAGCCAGCCATATAGTAATTTTTAAACAATAGTTGGGTTAAATAAAACTGCCCAGAACGTTGGGCAAACATTTAACGGTTTGTCCATTTTCAACCCAACTTGGGTTGTTTTTTAACTCAGCTTTGTTTAGATTATAGAAATAAAAGTTCTGTTATTATTTACTTAATTTATTTCCCTCCAGTTCTCCAGTTCTTTTCTATTCAACCACAATGCATCCAAGGTCAATGTGGTTCAACCTTAATGTTATGAAGCGACGAGAATAGTTTTTGTGCGGCAAAAAACAAAAACAAAATAACGTCATTATTCAACAATATCTAGTGATGGGCGATTTCAAAACACTGCTTCATGAAACATTATGAATCTTTTGTGTTGAATCAGTGGTTCAGAGCGTGTATCAAACTGCCAAAGTCACGCCCCCCAGTGGTGAACCATAGAAATTTCGAAACACTTATGGCGTAACGAAGCCTCGTTTACTGAAATCATGTGACTTTAGCAGTTTGATACACTCCAAACCACTGATTCAAAACAAAAGATTTGTAAAGCTTCGAAGCTTCATGAAGCAGTGTTTTAAAATCACCCATCACTAGATATTGTTGAATAAAGTCGTTATTTTGTTTTTTGGTGCACAAAAAGTATTCTCGTTGCTTCATAACATTAAGGTTGAACCACTGTAGTCACATGGACAGTTTTAAATATGTCTTTAGTAGCTTTCTGGGCATTTGAAAGTGTTAATTATCTCGCTGGCAATGGAGGCCTCACTGAGCCATCGGATTTTATCAAAAATATCTTAATTTGTGTTCTGAAGATGAATGAAGGTCTTACAAGTGTGGAACAACATGAGGGGGAGTAATTAATGACAGAATTTTCATTTTTGGTCGAACTAACCCTTTAATCCAGCATTTTTTAAGAGTGCAGAAATAAAAATTCTGTCATTATTAATTTATTTCCCAAATTTTGTAGAGTCTTCTCCAGTTCTTTTCTATTCAACCACAATGCATCCAAGGTCAATTTTGGACTGACAAACATTGTAGCATTGCATCACTTCAATGTCTAAAATTGTTCAATAAAGGATTTGGTCTCTCTAAAGCCTCCTTTTTTTCTTCCTGAGAGCCTGCTCTGCTCTGATTGGTCAGTGATTTGTCAACCACTTTCAGCACATCATAAATGAAACACTCATTACCATATCTGAATTTCAGCTCCGGAGGCTTCCTCAGCACTTGTATACACAGTGATACGAAGAGTAATGATGGCATTGGTTTTATCATATCAATTCCAACTACAGTGTTTGAGGGCGGGTCAAAGTAGACATTGTTCGCAGACAGCAAATGAAGACCACAGGTGGGCGTTATGCAAATGTGTTACAAATCTACATAGGTTAGTGCAGGAAGTGAGACTGGAATTACTGATGATTCGTTTCAGGCAATTCAGAATCAGTTCTTTCTTTTGGGAGACAATAACTTCAGTAGTTCACAATAGTCTATTTGTGTATTCTGTAAAAACATTTTTATGGTTATGACGATTATGATTATGACGACAATAATCGGGAATGATTATGCGTGATTATGCGTGACTTTTTACTGAATTCGAAATTCTGTAACAACTCTACAAGAATGTGTCAAATATGGAAAGTTTTCCACTGCATGGTACAGTTCGGTACAGCACGGTAGGCTAGCTTAAATAGTACCACCGTGGTGGAGGTTCCAAGCGTGCCGTACCTATACTAAATGTGACGTGTAATCACTGCAGATCAGGTCAGAGAGAATCGTCACTACCAGCGTCATTGGATTTGAAACACGAGACAGGCAGGCACGAGGCAGCGCAACTACACAATCAGTCTATAATCCCACCCACTTTGAAGCAGTACTAAACTGCAGTGGAAACCGAAAGCAAAGCGAGCCGAGTCGTGCCGTACCAAGCCGAGTCGTACCACGCAGTGGAAAAGCGCCATTTGTGACTGTTGTGACAATTTTCAGAAATACTAGCACATAGGAGAGCATGTGCACTCATAAACACAGCATGTGTTCATTCTAGAACTAGTGAGGCAAAGACACAGGACACATTCACTCTAGAGAGCGTACAACCCAGAAGGAACGCAAATGAACAGGAACAGATTGAGATGGGCTCATTTAAAAATGACTATTTTAACGTGGCAAGTGCTGAACTTCGGTCAAGCAAGCCAGTTGTGATGAAAGTAGTGTGCGTGTTCATCATGACAATTATAATAATCTGCATACCGCACAAAAAGACATACTTTCAGAGGTGTTTTTACTCTAGTAGTCCAAATAATTAAAATGCACATTGAGTAAATTTAAAATCAGCAGCACAAACAATAAAACAGCCCAGCATGCAACAAAGTGCCGCAAACAAAGATGATTAGATGATCCAAATGGCCTCAGAGAAAATTCTTGAATATATTTCAAAGATTTTATGCCATGAAACTCTGAAACTTAAATCCAATGTCTCCAGCACAGGCCATATGACACAAGATCTGAGCAGATCCAGTCCATGCTGCTGCATCACAAATGTCCTGCTGATGCCAGAGTCATGCTAATTAATTAATAGCTTAATTATAGCATATTTTTATATTATAAATTTAAAACAATAATAATATACAATGATGATGATACAATTTCTGCTGTATACTGCATGTCACCATAATCAGATGGAACAATTTGTGATGCATCAATATATATAAACATGGGGCAGTCGTGGCCTAATGGTTAGAGAGTCAGACTGGTAACCTGAAGGTTGCAGGTTAAAGTCTAAAAAAAAACAGGAAATGACTGAGGTGCCCTTGAGCAAGGCACCTAACCCCCAATCACTCCCCAGGCACCACAGCAAAATGGCTGCCCACAGCTTCTGTGTGTGTGTGTGTGTGTGTGTGTGTGTGTGTGTGTGTGTGTGTGTGTGTGTGTGTGTGTGTGTGTGTGTGTGTGTGTGTGTGTGTGTGTGTGTGTGTGTGTGTGTTCACTACTCACTACTCCTAATGTGTGTGCACTAACTTAGATGGGTTAAATGCAGAGGCAAAATCTGAGTATGTGTTACCTGGCCTTTACATGTCACTTTCACTTTCAAAATAAAAACAATTTATACACCAGTAAAATGAACAAAAACTAAATTAAAATGAAAAACCAAAATAGAAAGTGAAATAAAAACATACTAAACTGAAAAATGTTTTTGTGTGTGTTTTCTCCACATGCGTGACCACATCTGGCAAACCAAAAACTTTTTAAGGATGCTTGTGTGCTATATTCCAAGTCTCCTGAAGCTATACGATAGCTTTGTGTGAGGAAAAGACCCAGATTTAAGTCAGACTAGAGATTAATTGGTCAACACAAATCCCACACCAAGGTGATCTGAAAGTACTGGGGGAATTAGCAATGTCCCAGCACTGGCCACACACTGAGATGATATCTTACCGAACAGGGCTAATTAAGGCTCCTTCCTATCAAATGCAACAAGGCTCTGTGGTATCTGTTCAGTCATTGGCTGTGTAGCCTAGCATCTTTCACTTTCAGTTTATCTCTGGTGATTTCCCTCTCCTTTTCACCCCTCTTTACTCCATCACCAGTTTACTCTCTATCATTCCTATCCATACAAGTGGAAAATAAGGTAATAAAAATGCCAATGCAAAAACTATAACAGGTCTATATGCCAGGTGTAATGATGGGTCGGCAGAGCGGGGATCCATTTGCAAGCTTTTATTAAGAACAGTATTTATACAGGTAGACAGGGGCAAAGGCAGGAACATAAACAAGGACAGGCAATGGTCGAGGCAGGCGGCAGACAAACAGAATCAGGGTACAGGCAAGGATCAGGGCAGGCAGCAGAGAATCACAAAGAATAAACAGTCCAACGGAAACCAGGAAACAGTCCACAAGAAAACGCTTAGTAATGATCACCGGGGCAAATCAAGACTTCGCAAAGGGTGTGTGTGTGTGTGTGTCTTAAATAGTCCAGGTAATGATCTGCAGGTGTGTGTGGCAATTGGTGATTGGTGCATGTGATTGGAAGGGAGGATTATGGGAAGTGGAGTCCAGGAACTGACAGGAACAGACAGTGATCGTGACACCAGGAAGTCATATAGCATCAAATAAACATGACTGAACATCAGAAGGAATGCTGTTTCAACCACGGAAAGACATCAGTACACAATTTTTCAAGTTCAAGTCCATGACGTTAATTTACTAACTCCCCTGACTGCTTTGTCAGACATAACGGCGGATTCGGCGTTATGATTGGTTAGATCGCCTGTCAATCAAACTCCCGGCGAAGGGTCAATTATTACAAGTTGTGCTCATAATGATTACAATACATAGAAAGTTTTGCAGTTTTGTATGTTGATTCAGAGTTGGCGTCAAATGTAAAGACCCTTTCACAGTGAAATAAATAAGCCTCAGGCTGAAGGAAATGCAAATTCATGTCTGTACAGTAGAGGGCGCAGCTCAAACAAACCTTTCAGCAGTGCTTCCATTCTGGATTGCGGAAGAATCGGATGCAAGAGAAAAAAGAGAAACACTCTTACTTTAGCAACAAAAACAAACAAAAAACTAAAATAAAAATAATCACAAATGTGATGTTTATCTAAAGTAATTTTTGCTTATTAGTATGGTTGAACTGGATCATCAAAGTTCAGCAGCAAAGACATTGGTTAAAGCTGCAGTCCGTAACTCCTGGCGCTCTAGTGGTTTATAAACAGAACTGCATGTGTCTTGCAGAAGAACATTGTAGCCGGAGCTACTTTTCTCTGTTTATGTATATGAGGAGTCACGCAATCCACAGTGACACAAACCGGACGCAGTCTAAAATAGTCCGAATATAAACACTTATTATAGGTGTACTGTAGTGATTCGGGATAAGACAGAAACACGGTTTGGAAAAAGGATTCATGATGTACATGCTCATTAATTTTTGTAAATTTTGAACACAAAAAAAGTTACGGACAGCAGCTTTAATAAAGTGAGATTAAATGCATAAAGTATATTTGCGTTATTTAACATTCAATTACTGCAATTATTTAGAAGTAATGCATTACTAGTTACTTGAATATAGTTAATCTGATTACGTAACTTGCATTACTTGTAATGTGTTACCCCCAACACTGACTACAGTAATATGATACATTTTCCTTGTATTAAATATGAAAGGCAAAACAGCAACATTTGGTGAACAAATTAGTGCACTTTTGTATACATGTCATATTGAACAATCTCCTTTGTTTTTCAATAAATAAATATGAACATTTACATTAAGGCTACTGAAGTCAATGATTTATTTCACTCCTGGGATTTGTATTGCTTTTCAGCAAATAGATTTTTAACAAGGTAGCAAAACAAAACCTCTGCTCAATATCATCTATGCAAAGATATCTCCCTAACACGGCTTATTGGGTTTCATTGTGACGAGTAAGTATCTTTTTCCTGTAATTGATTAGTTTGAACAGTGTTCTAGCAACATTTAAAGGCCACAAAGTCATGAGTGTTCTGGTTATATTCTGAGATGAAATGAAAGCCATTTAGCACTATTTATTGTAATGTATGCACAGAGGCATCATGCCTATTTTCAAAATAGATTTTTAATGCAATCCACAAAAAAATATGCAGCTTTCATAATAATGTCAAATGATTGTTGTATGAGATAAAAAAAAAAAAAGTCTACAATGCTATGGTAAAATAAAAGTAATGTCTTAATTTGCTCAGTTCAATCGAGTTCCAACTTCTGCTTTAAATAGAAAACCATCATGTTAGAGTTTTTGCTGTGGAAAAAAATAAATTATACAAATGTAAATTGTGCTTAATTTTAACAATTATAAAACATGTGAAAAAAACACTTATTATCACCCTTGTGCCCCCTTTGAAAAATGTGTACAGAATGCTGCTGTTGCACCTTTGCAGGCATTTAAACATCCTTTGAACATTTCCTCTGCATATAATGAGAATATAAACAAGAGAAATTGGAGAACCATCCCTTCCAACATAAAGCTATTTTTATGCCACAAACATCTTGTTCGCTGTGTTCGACTACAAAACCGCTGCTTGTAAATAATACATCTCGCATCCTAGGTAACATCACAAGTTAAAAGCCTGCTAAATGAATGATTCAGAAAAAAATGTTGGGGTCAAAAAGCAGAGCATCTTGGAAGCCAGACATTTACCCTGAGGGAATACAAAGTGCTCCTTTAATAGGCTAGGTGAAATATGCTGCAACGCAGAGGACTTCTGTAATCGAACCAGCAATATACGCCGCCCATTTTAAAACAACCTGCCTGTAGATACATTTGGATCATTTAATGACCCATATTGCTTTAATGTATGTATATTTTTAAGTTCCTTACGGCAAACCGGGCTGACCTCTTTTTGATTCGTCTTTCCCTTTGGTCTGTCTGCGAGTCTTTGAGGTGAGTCTCTCTTTGTGTTTGGCCTTTGTGTAACATTTTCCCTCCTGACTTTGAAGCTTGGCTGAGCATTCCACAACCTGCCGTTCCTTCTCTCCCTCCTTAGTGTTTGTTTCTTTATAAAAATTACCTGCCTGTCCTACTTGGTTTCTCACCCTTGACCATAAGGCTTTTTTTCTGAGAGCATCTTTTCCACAGCTGGACTGGTTATAGAAGCCGTGCCACTTTTCTAGGTCAGCAACAGCTATAAGTGTTACAGAAGACCAGAACTGATCCACACCCTGGATACGTGACTGAGTCGACCTCCTGGGATGTGGTCTTTCTGAGAAGAAATTGTTCCGTTTCGGCATGAAAATCAACTGAGGATTCAGAAGAAAATAAAACTGGACCACTTATAAACTATATCAAACAAGAAAATACTGCACCAGATAAAAGTTAATTCCACAACAATAGAGTGCAACAGTGCCTGTCACCTTTTTAAGTAGCGGTGGTTCCAGAAGTATTTTTTCCCATTCATTTTTCCCATAGTAGGGGTTGCACCAACTAATTGACTAGTCAACTTTAATGGTCTGCCATGACGCTTTAAGCATGACGTCGACTGTCATGGCCTATAGAGGGCGCAACAAGTAAGAAATCTTTGAAATTCACATTTACACTCTGTATCCAACAGTTAATGACAAATAAATGCATTCTCCAAGAGCGCTCCACAAGATATATTTGATTATACCATCTGGATGCTCAATATTGATTGGATGAATGCACGTTTTTAACTCCCACGGGTCGGCGTTCGCACCAGCGATACCACCTCAGTTTTTTCCTTACCAGTGCGAAAGAGACTCAAAATACTCAGACGATTTTGGACATACATATAAGAGTTATACATCATTCAAAACTGTGAAATGTCTTCTTTTATGTGTGTACACTCACAGTAAAAACAAAATGTGCTTTTTGCAATATAAAGAAAACTCCATAAAAAAGTCCATTCTGATACTCCCTAAGAAAATGAACTGTAACTTAGAGAATACTTATCACACAAACATGAGACATATGTCCAAATAAACGTTGAAATGTCAGGTTTTAAATATATGTACATACATTTACGTTGCTCACATATTATGGTAGCCAAGTTCATGCTGAATACAGTTTAATGAGACTTTAGCTATTAATATGTTTAAAAGCAACTGAAAAAAGCACAAATGTCAGCATACAGTATGTCAAAACTTCTCCAGGGCCCCAAAATACCTTCAGACCCCAGAGGGTTAAACAGCTTATTATACAGGTAAGATAGTTGCCGTTTTAAACTGTGCTATATAACACGCATACACACAGACATAGCACCAGATCACGTGCAGATAGATTGCACGAATACAGAATCACTATTGTCAAAACTGTTCTCTGATTTATCAATAAAATAGCTTAGAAACTGAAAAGTTCTAGCATATATTTCTTAGTAACTAAAACACTCAGCTTGACTATTTGTAGAGAGAAGCTGCCAGGTAGAATTAATTCACACGCAATCGCTTTCTCACTAATGCAGTCATATAAATGTAATCTTTACTGTGCTACTTTATCTGTATCTGATTTAGAATGAGCAGAAATTTGTGAGAAATATAACAACCTAAGACAAAAGAACTGATAAAAGTAAACTTATGTAGGAGAAATAAGCTGTGGGCAGCGCTGTCATATGTCATAGCTGTGCTCAAGGCAACAGCTATGACAGTCTCAGCTCAAGGTCACTCACACAGAGCGCGTTTTTGCTTTCAAAAACGTGGTCAGTGGAATAGGGAAAAATGCAAGGTCCGGAGACACGTTTTTTTTTTTTTAACTGATTTGATCTTGAGCGCCATGTTTTCAGAAATTCGTGTCATGCGCGAGATGCTGCAAAAGACAAGACACGAGTGCAATGATCATATACACATTCATCTAGTGCCTATTTACATAGAAAAACAATGGAAAAGTAGCACATTGGAATGGAAAAACGCGTTCTGTGTTTTGTTTATTAATGACGTCATCAACGACTAGTCGACTTGACTTTAATCACATAAATGTCGACTTTAAAAAAATCTTAAGTTGTTCAACCCCTATCCCATAGGGATTTTTTTTAAAGTCTTTGTTGAAGAGTTATAAGCCATGAACCAAGACAATCAGCTAAGAGGTGAATCACATCACTACAAAAACAAGCAAAAACATTTTTTGAAAATCAGACAAAAAGACAAAAGGTACTTAAAGGGATATTTTACCCAAAAATAAAAATGTTGTCATTATTTACTTACCATCAAGTGGTTCTAAATCTGTACGAGTTTCTTTCTTCCGTTGAACACAAAATAAGATATTTTAAAGAACGTGGGTAACCAGACAGTTCATGGCACCCACTGACTTCCAAGTGGGCGGAGCTAAAGAGCTATTTTTGACACATGTTGCTTTTTCTACTCTCTGGCGTAATTTTCTCTTCAGCATCATGAGTAATGTAGTTTTCACCAGATATTCCATTTTTAAACACAATTATTTAAAAAAAATAACCTGAAATAATGCAGGCTGACGGCTTTAGCAGAAGCAAATATCATCGATTAACAACCTTGTAGCTCACAGTAGGGCTGTCTTTAAACGTTTTTACATACATCATTCAAAATCAATTTCCCTATGGAGAACATGAATGGATTTCTTCACTTACAGAACTTACTGTTGCACTCTATTAAATCTGATGTTTTAACAAGACATTTTGTTAAATTTGAACACCATTAAAAAAGAGCATTTGCAGAACTTGGAAAAAATCAAAAAATTCAAGACCTTTACTTTCAATTATGAAAAAAAAAAAATCAACTCAAAAATGTCATACGCCGTTGAAATGCAAAACTTATTTACTTTATAATCTAATAACAATTTGGCAATTAACTAACAAATTATCGTGAACCACCACTGACAGACCTCAACACTCAAGTAGATGAACTCACACTTTCTGACATCACAAAACAATTAACGAGAATTAAACAAGCAAATGGTTGAACAATGGAATGATAATTATATATGCCCCCGTGCATGCTGGGAAAAGTCTGAATGAGCCTGAACCACACTTTTTTTTCTTCTTCAGTGCAAAGCACTGTAATCATCTACAAAAAAACAATTTATAAAAAAAATGGTGACACTACAATAAGGTCTCATTAGTTAACATTAGTTAATGTATTCACATTAACAATGAGCAATACATTTGTTATAGTATTTACAGTATTTTGTTACAGTATTTATCAATCTTTGTTAGTGTAAACATACAGTCCTTCATTGTTTATTCATGTTTGTTCACAGTGCATTAACTAATGTTAACAAACACAACTTTTGATATTAATAATGCATTAGTAAATGTTGAAGTTAACATTAAATAAGATTAATAAATGCTGTAGAATTCTTAGTTCATGTTAACTAATGTAGTTAATTTAAACAAATGAAACATTATTTGTAAAGTGTTATGGATAGCTAGTAAAACTACTCTACACTACACTGGTGGACATTTGATTTGACAGAAATCTTTGATCATCTGACTGAAATTAGATGTTCAGTTTTAACATTGAAAAGCTTTTTATAAATATCCAAGATCAAAGGTGTATTAAAATCAAAAAGCCTCAAGGGTGAGTTCACTAAACAGCTGCAGCCTGTTACAGCTGTGCGTCTTATCAGGCCCGCCAGAATAATGCTGTGCCATGCATATTTAAATTAAAGGTATTGTCCATCTTTTCGTGTAAATTTTGTTCATTTTTTAATATGGGTTTTCAGTGACCAATTCTGAAATACTTTACATTCTTAAAATATTTGGTTACACTGCCTTGCCTGGTTTGCATAATTCCATTAGTGAATTGGGTGCTAAAACAACACAGGATTATTCATTCTTACTGAAATCCCCCTGAGTGTAATTCTAGCAATCTAACATTCCCCTTTACTGGCCTGTCTGGGAACAGAACACATTTCATTTCTGTGCTTAGCAGATTTTTCTTTTCTACCAAAGCAACTTTTTGTGACACCCACCCACTTCACAAATGCCTCTGACACACATATTGATGTTGTTTGAGGAAGAGAAGTTTTATTCACTTAGTCTTTTTTTTCTCTCTCTCCCATTAGCATGAGATCACAGCCAGGTCTTTGCTGTTCTACATCCGCTCTGTGTGTGTGTGTGTGTGTGTGTGTGTGTGTGTGTGTGTGTGTGTGTGTGTGTGTGTACACGCTTTGGGTTCTGAGGGAATTCACTATGATCCCTGAACCCTGTGTAGATGCTGTCACACTTAGAAATGCCTAATTCATAACAGCAATTTTCAAAAAAGTTGTCCTAACAAAAGTGTCAGCTTTTCAGAGATGTTCGAGATGAAGCAGGAGGAGATGCTTCATCTGTGCATCTAATTTAGAGGCTTTTAAGGCTTGCCTCCTGGAGGCAACTGATTTGAGCTTCTAAACACCATTCTGTCAAAATCTAACACATGAGATCTAACAGTGTCAGACCTCATGTTGGACAAGAATAACATCAAGTCAACACAAGATGAACTGAAGATAAATATTCAGTGATCAGTACATATGCCATCTTTCTGACTTCTGAAAACAATACTACAGTATCAAAATAAGCCTCTAAAGACATCAGATTTTTTTTTGTTGTTGTTGTTTTCTAACAACCCATTTTATAATTAAATGGACATATAAAGAAGTATAAATTAGAAGTATATAAAGTATCAAATCACCTATTGCAAGCATCTAAAAAAAAAAAAAAAAACTCATTTATAGATACCAGTTTCTACCTCAAGGTAAAAAAAATAAAAATAAAAAAATAGAACATTTTCAAAAGTATTTGCAACTATTTCACATAAATGTGACTTTATATCTTACAATTTGATTTTATATCTTTATATCTTTGACTTTGTTTTTCATAGTTTTTAATGTATATCTCACAAATTGTGACTTTGGTATAATGTATCTTTGTATCTCACAGTTTGGCAAGAGTTTTATTTTCAACTTTTTTTCACAATTACCTTTTTTTGTTTTTAGGCATCAATAAACATATGGATCAATGACGTGACGGGTCATTTTTTTTGTCCAAAGGCCTTAATAATAATAATAAAAAAAAAAGATATGACATCCAAAGTATGTAAGGTAGTACAACTAGATCTCTTTTATTGAATCCAAAAGGTTTTAATTATATTTTGCTACAAATAAAGGTATTTTAAAGATTTTGAAGTGTCAAAGGTCATTCGGTTTAACCGTTCAAAGGCCAATACAGTCATTTTATTTATGATTAAAATATCTTAAAATGTAATAAATGTATATGTTTTTTTATTCTGGCATGAGTTTATAACATAATATATCAACATAGTCCAAAATGGTATTAAAATTACGTGTAGAAGTCATTGCTTTGTTATGAGAAATAATGTCCGGAAAAATGAATTTCATTGATGTCATTCGGAGTAACCAATATAAAGTGACCATTTCGGATCAAGTAACTAACTCTCTTTTAACTATTTAAAAAAATTCATGTTTTCACTTGCTCATATGCATGTCCCGAAACATCAGGTCATTCGGTACAACCGCTATAAAACATGGAAAATATTGTAATATTTCAAAAACTTGTACTAAATATAAAATGTTTGATTGCCCTTTTGCTAGCTATCTAGCAAGCTAACTAGCTAGATAGCTAGATATTAGCCTGTTAGCATTGTTTGAAAATATCGTCATTCGAGATAACCAAAAGTGTCATTCGGTAAAACCAAAATTTTGGTTAAACCGAATGACTTTTTTGGTGACAAATTTTGTCCATCTTGTAAAAAATGACAATAGCTGTGTTAATTGATTATAAAAACCGCAATCTCATTGTTAACATTTAATAAAACTTCAAAATTAATTATATCTCCATTTTGTTTTTAAAAGTTAAAAACCTTATTCGCCAATGACCCATATACGTTAATATTTATATGCAAGCAAACGTATGAATCAAAGTTCTGCAACATTCCTAATGTTTTAATTGCACATTAAAGAAATAGTTCATGCAAATTATGATAATTGTCATTTTTTACTCAACCTCACATCATTCGAAATCCACATGCTGTTACTTTTTGCAACCATTATGACTTTTGTTCTTGTAAGAGACCTGTTCGAAACAATATGAGGTTCTTATTCAAGGTGAATTGTTCATTTAAGTAGCCCTAATGATCTGTTTGGTATTATATAACATAATAATGTTTGTTAAAATTACTAATGAGTTGTACTAATGACACGTCTAACCGACATAGCTAACACTCATCTTGACTTTAATCCTTCAGGATTTCCAAGCCAGAACTCCCTCTTCATTACTATTCTGGTGTTCCGCTATCATTTAAATGAACTCATTCCCCACCTGACATTAACAGACGAGAAAGAATCTCCTTCGCTGACTGCATCATATGTAGACCTGTCAATGTCAGCCATATCATTCTTCAGGCTCTGTTTGTCCCAGGGAGAGAGAAAAAAGAATTCATGTTATCAGTGGCTTATTTGAGAGCCAATGTCGGTGTCTAAATGAGGAATTAGAACAGACATCCAATCATAATGGTCTCGTGTCTAGGGAAAAACCTCTCTCTGGGCCTCGTAAATGAAGTTGTCACACACATGGGCAAATTTGCATCTACTGGCATAGCCCGCATTAATTGAACTCTTACAGAATGCCTGAGGTGAATTTATCTCGTCATTTTGAAGCCGCTTGGAGTGAACTGTGGAACAGGTGAAACCCAGGGCAACAGAGACTGCATGTTTCAGACCGCATGCGGGGAAATCTGTAAGGAAAGTTTCACACGATTTTAGGAGAGCTTGACAGTTCGGCTTTTTCAGCATGGTGCTTAGTCTTGAGGGCGATAACATAATGAGATAATGAAGGGAAGATCATTTGGTGAATGGGAATAAAGACTGATGCTACACCACTAATAGGTTTTAGCCTGCAGACTGAAAAGTTGAGTGTCCGCCTTACCAATGTCTTTCCTAATTACAATCCTTTCAATCTTTAAGGCCCTGTTTGCATCAAGGGCGTTGCTCACATGATTATGAACCAACTGCTGAATATTATACGGTTAAATTTGCCTATTTAGAGCAATTTTACTGAACACAGACGTGGCAAATACTGTGTGTTTACACAGTAAACCACACAGAGTCAACATAAATGTATTTACTTTGTACACAAAGTAATCATAAATCACAAAAAAAAAGTTTGATATGCTCTCAAATGTTGATTATTGATTTGCGCGCACAGAGAACAAAATGCATGCTGCATGCTGATTGACATGAAAGAGGAGCAGCAGCGTTAAGATGCTGCAGGAGCTTTTACAAGCTCAACTTTAATTTTATGCACTTAAACTGAACTCTCCAGTGCTAATAACCCCATTTGCCCAACAAGATTTACATTTTCTAAAGGAAAGATATAAAGAAAGATGAAAAGAAAAACATAGAAAAGTATAAATAAAGAGAAACGTAATAGACTAAGGTGGATAAATTGCCCAAAATAACATAATTGTCTTCATCAGTGACACCATTTCTAACACAATATAGCCTTAGACGTTATGGACCGTTGGCTGAACGTCTGATGCATAAGGCACACAAAATGGGAAACACTACAGGAGTTCTGAAGTCGTCATCTGATTGGTTGAATTCTACAGGATTTCCAGGAGACGCGTGTGTCACGTTCTTTAACGGTCCACCTGGAAACAAAGCCATCGTATGCCAAACCCCCTTGTGGAAGAAGAAAGCACAATTAAAGGGTTAGTTCACCCAAAAATGAAATTTCTGTCATTAATTACTCACCCTCATGTCGTTCCACACCCGTAAGACCTTCGTTCATCTTCGGAACACAAATTAAGATATTTTTGATGAAATCCAAGGGTATCTGATCCACACATAGGCAGCAACGACAGGTCCAGAAAGGTACTAAAGACGTCGTAAAAACTGTTGACGTGACTACAGTGGTTCAACCTTAATGTTATGAAGCGATGAGAATACTTTTTGTGCGCAAAAACAAAACAAAAATAATGACTTTATTCGACAAATTCATCTGTCCCCTGTCATACTGCTATGTTATTTTCGTTGCAGAGCTTCAGTGTTTACGTCCGAATGCGGGCTCAGTATTTTCCAGCTCCTGCATCAGCATCACACGCATGCGTCGTGCTGCTCACGTGACCAGAGTCGGCCAATACTGAGCCGCCGTTCAGACGTAAACGCTGAAGCTCTGCAACGAAAATAGCGTAGCAGTATGACAGGGGACAGACAAATTTGTTGAATAAAGTTATTATTTTTGTTTTGTTTTTTGCACAAACAGTATTCTCGTCACTTCATAATATTAAGGTTGAACCACTGCAGTCACGTTGAGATTTATCAATGTCTTTACTTCAAAAGGTGCAATGTCATTGCTGCCTATGTGTTTATTTTAATGACAGAATTTTCATTTTTGGGTGATCTAACCCTTTAATAATTTATTAGATGCATGCCAGTCTGTTATCATATTGACAATGACATTTTCACACCCCTAAACATGACGCAAAACAAAACATGTCAGTCAAACGTCCTCTTGGGCGGCCCTTGGCCAATGAAAGCTGTGCCCAGACCTTCTGCCGTTAGTATGAAGGTCTGGCTACATGAGACTATATAGAGTGGTGGAACTATGGCACATTTTTGTAGGCCAAAACCCGGAAGTGAATTAGCATTTTAGCACTTCCGGTCGCATCGTCCCAAAGTCAGTTTTGAATGGGCTTTTGGTTAAATGGCTGAAATAAGGTCCATGGTTAACACAAGCTCAAGAAACGTTTTATTCTAAGACATGAAATACATCAGTATTATCCTACCCATGATTTTTTAAGCTGTTACATGTCTTGAAAATGACGTTGCTAACAAGTGGCTAAATCGGACTATAGAGGCTGTTGGCGACATTAAACGTCATCACGCCGAACAGGTAAGCTCAGTCCACTTTTACAGCCTAGTTATGCTTATAATTGCGCTCTTACAAACTATTCTAATTCAAACTTTCAGGGAAAATGTTTTTAGAGAGAGACTAAAAGGGTTGTCAGAAGCTTAGTGGTGGTGACATTGAAATTGTGGGATCGTGGTGTAGTTTGCTTATAGCCTACCTTTAGCTTTTTGCTTCTGGTGATTGCATTTAGGCTTCAAAATTCATAAAAGTTGTATTCGTCTGTGAAAATTATCTTGATGGACAAAACATGTAAGTGTCATAAACTTTAGTTGATCACAGAGCTTATTTTTTGCAATAATCCAAAAGTCTAAAGGAAAATCCTATTGGGTTTTGTTGAGGGATCCAGTGTGATGCTAACTGCCGATTGGCCTACAAAGTAACGTCATAGTTCCACCACTCCATTGTGGGTTGTTTGTATCTAACTTTAACAGGTGAATGGTCACCTGCAAACAAATGCAATAGTATGAATGCAGTTCTGCTATGTATAGAAAGTAAACTAAATGGTTTCCATGATCATAAGAATAAGCTTCTAAATTACACTACCATTTTAGGGTCAGTGGAAGAAGAAGTGCTCACCAAACCTGCATTTATTTAATCCAAAACACAGTAAAAACAGTAATACTGTGAAATATTATTACAATTTAGTCTTCAGTGTTACATGATCCTTCAGAAATCATTCTAATCATTCTTTTTGCTGATCAGGACTCTGATTAATAAAGTTCAAAAGCATTATACATGTCTTTACTGTCACTTTTGATCAATTTGATGTGTCTTTGATGATAAAGTATTAATTTCTTTACTGAACTTGGATCATCTGTTGCCCATATTTGCACAATAATGAATGAAAGGCACCCAAGAAAATGCATCAGTGTTGCTCCCAAAGTCACCGGCCTGGTGCAGATTTTGAAGCAAACATCTCCCAGGGGACTGAGACCAAATAAAGGTACAATTATTGACTTGATGAGGAGCATGTGCCCCTGTACTGATGAAAGACTAGAAACGCCTCTGCACCTGGTATTAGCATCTGTCTTGAGTGATAACCGGCACATTTTAAAACGTTTGTTTTAGCACAAAGTTGACTGACAGGTTTAGAACGCCTACACCTGTCAGTTCATGCTGTTCAGGATGCAGAGGACGGATTAGTCTACAATACGAATGCAACATGGCTCCCATTCGTTTTTGACTACTACTGATCATAAGATGTTTTGGAAGTTGTTTACTGGTAGTATTTAGTTTGTGCACTTGTGGTCAAATCCCCCAAAACCTGGGGGTTTTAATATCATTAAACAGTGTGTAGAGTTCCAGCTGAAGCCCAGCACAGGTTCTCCCACATAAAAAACCTACAGCAGCCACCAGAGCAGCACTAAAAAGAGATTCATGTGAAAAGGAAAAAGAAATCCCACCTTGGATTCCCAGGAGAATTTGGAAAAAGTGGCTACACTTAAATTTATAAAACATCAGAAAATATATCACTCCTCTGTTCCTGAACAGATCCATCAGACAACCACCTGTCAATCATATACTGTACTCTTGGATCGCATTTAGGTATGCAACTGGCAATGCCAATGCCGTTTTCAGTCCCAGTGAACCCTGTATATAATATATAGTAATTAACTTTCATATTTATGCTGCAGTACTGTTTATCTAGTACACTATTTCTAGTGTATATGTCATGGGGGATACATGCTATATCATTTATTTTTAGCACATAATTCAGATTTTTTTCCATACATTTTTTTTAGCACAATTTTTATAGCCCATTGTGTGTTATGGCCTTCAGGTAGCCCAAGGCTCGAATGGGGATCTGTAATCAGAACCACAGGAGATCATGCGATGCCATTTCACCTCAACTTGTGGGAATTAATGACTGACGTGTGGAAGATGCTTTTTCAATAATGCAGATTCCATTTTCAATTACAATAATCACATTTTAAGAGTATATATTTTTTTTAAGTTAAACTTTGAAATTGGTTATTAGCTGAAAAGGAGAGTCATTTAAAATGAGAAGAAAGTTTATTGATGAATGTTTTTCTTGGAATAAAGTGCACTAATAAATCATACGCAAGGCCAAGAACACGTATTGAAGGTCAATTCTGAATTTACGCTGAAATTAACTGAAAACATTTGTACTGAAATAAAAATAAATAAATACAATCAGGCAACATAATTGATCTCATAAATGTTTGAAATGGTCCTTCATGCCCAATTGAATCAAGTTAATTTAAGACAGTTAAAGCTTTACTTCAGACAGCTGTATAATGCTGCCATACAAAAAAATAAATAAAAAATACAGCATGTACAAATGTAAAATAAAATAAAATAAATAAAATAAAATGTTTGACTACTAGCATAATTCAACTCACTAAGTTCACTGGAAATTTATACATATATTATGCTGATTTTTCATGCCAGTTTTTTTTTTTTATGCTGAATTTTTTTTTATGCTGAGATCTCTTCTAGAGGAAATGTGAGATTACTTCAGCAATGCTTTTAAGGCTCTTCTTTCTTGGAAGAAATGAACACAAATCAATGGATCGATTATTATTTTTAATGTCATTCAAACCAAATGAGCAACAGAATATCGCTATCAAGCTAATTAAAACACTCTGAAAATGATACTCTCTAAGGTTTCCCTAACTTGACCAGAAGTGAATATTTATCTTTAAAAGGCACAGCAAAGTTTATTTTTGAACGTAATTGTAGTTTTACCAGAAAATAAAATGGGTAAAGGCGAGCTTTCTAGATCTCAAGAGAAAAAGTTTATCCCAGATTTCATATTTTAAAGGACGAGTACAACACCCCAGATGGGATATAATACTCATGTGAAGTGTTCCCGAAAGGTCTGTGCTACAAAAACATTTCAGCCTTTACAGCTGTTACAATTTACAGTGACTCGAGCCGTCTGTGGTGCAGCAGATTTCAACAAATGAGAAGAGGCTTCTGTACAAGAAAAATCTCTCTCTCTCTCTCTCTCTCTCTCTCTCTCTCTCTCTCTCTCTCTCTCTCTCTCTCTATAAACCCTAATATTAACAATGTCACTATGACTACATGGAACATTTCAAAAAGGTTTATCACATCATTTGACAGCTGGCAAAGCACTGCACCTAATAAACTATAAAAAATACATCCATAAAAAAGGTAGCTGGCTCTTACCAGCCATCTCACTCAACCAAAAAATATCTGTAACCATCAGGAAAACACAATCATGGCAAATCTGAATAAGTTCTCTCACCTTCTCTGTCTCTGAGGAGTCTTCACACCTGGAGAAACAATAATAAAGAGGTTATCAGGGTTGTGCGGCATTCAGAAATTAAATGAGAATGGTTTGAAATTCCTAACTGAGGTAGAAAACAGGATGTAGAATTGTGATTTAAATTTGAATGAAGTGGAATTAATATGAAATTATTTATGTAACCAAAATTTAAATAAAACTGTGTTATAATTTTAACTAGAAAAGTAAAGTTTGTCCAGACAGACAGACAGTCAGACAGACAGAGAGATAGATAAAAGATAGAATCACCAGACTAAGAAACACAGAAGCATAAAAGTTTGCATAAAGGCCAATATGTCGGGCTTGTGAACTTGAGACTAGATGTACTGAATTTTGATGAAGTGGGAGAAGCTGAAGGCAGATAAAAACAGGAATATCTAATGACTGAAGGAAAGGTCTGAATACTGAACATATATATTTTAATTAGAGCCTACTTTGGGCTTCCATTCACCAATTTCATGTTCAATTTATATAATCTTTATTGTGTGTGCTGGCTGGTACATATTTGAAGAATGTCAGGTTGGTAATTAGCTGTGAGGGCAGCTCGGTATGAATGATTTTATTAAAAATAATTTTTAATTGTACCGAGCAGAGATGAAGAAGAAAAGATGTATGGATTTGAGATTTTATGTCCTCATTTAATTCCTGAAATGCTGTTCACCTCTCAAGGCTCAAATGAACTCTTAATAATGAATAAACTCCATGACCTTTCTAATAAATGTTCAGTGGACCATCATTTTAAAAATAAATATTATCCTGTGCAGTCTGCATGCTGTATATTCCTTTTCTCAAAGGTTTTCTAAGACCGAATTAAATACTGTAAGGGTTTTTAACATTTAAAGGGTTAGTTCACCCAAAAATGAAAATAATGTAATTTATTACTCATCCTAATGTCGTTCCACACCTGTAAGTCCTTCATTCATCTTCAGAACACAAATTAAGATATTTTTGATTAAATCCAATGCCTCAGTGAGGCTTGCATTCACAGCAATGACATTTCCTCTCTCAAGATCCATAAAGGTACTAAAAACATATTTAAAACAGTTCATGTGAGTTCAGTAGTTCTACATTAATATTATAACGAGAATATTTTTGTGTGCCAAAAAAAAACAAAATAACGACTTTTCAACAATATAGTGATGGGCCGATTCAAAACACTGCCTCGGAGCTTTACGAATCAGTGACTCGGAGCACCAAAGTCACGTGATTTCAGAAGTTTAGCCGTTTTGATAGGAGATCCGAGTCACTGCTTCGATTCTTAATGCTCCGAAGCAGTGTTTTGAAATCGGCCCATCACTATATTGTTGAAAAGTCGTTATTTTGTTTTTTTGGCGCACAAAAAGTATTCTCATCGCTTTATAATATTAAGGTAGAACTACTGAACTCACATGAACTGTTTTAAATATGTTTTTAGCACCTATGGATCTTGAGAGAGGACATGTCATTGCTTTGAATGGAGGCCTCACTGAGCCATTGGATTTAATGAAAAATATCTTAATTTGTGTTCCGATGATGAATGAAGGCCTTACGGGTGTGGAACGACATGAGGGTGAGTAATAAATGACATTATTTTCATTTTTGGGTGAACTAACCCTTTAACTGCTGTTTAAAACATTAATCTATGCTTCTACAAACTTACATCCATCATTTAAAATCCTTATATTTTTGTATAAATATCACATTTCCATGTACACAGTTCCATATTTTCCCTCTAAGTATGTGTGTACTTTGATGATACTTTTTCAATTCAACCCTCAATGTATGCATTTAACCTGTTGCCTACTTATTTTGATAGTTTACTTTAGACATTCTAGCTATAAGTAACTTTGCAACTACATGTCAACTAACTGTCATCAGAGTATTAGTAGACTGTTAGTGTTAGAAGAATAAGTTGACATGTACTTGCAAATTTATGGTCAGTAGAATGTCTGTTAGGGGAACCATCAAAATAAAGTGTTAGCAGATATTAATGGTGACCTATTATGCCCCTTTTTACAATATAAGTCTCAGGTGTTCCAAGAATGTGTCTGTGAAGTTTCAGCTCAAAATACCCCACATATCATTTATTGTATCATGTTGTAAATGCCCATTTTTGAGTGTAAGGAAAAACATGCTGTTTTCGTGCATTTATCTTTAAATGCAAATCAGCTGCTGCTCCCCATCCTGCTTTACAGAAGAGGGCGGAGCCTGTACAACACATGCCTCAGATACTCTGCCAAAAAAACATATGTTTGGTTTTGATTATCATCTCACAGTCACACTCACATGACATTGCTGTCCTTCATCATCATGAAAGTTAATTATTTTCACGTGTTTTAAAGCCATAACACTTTTAAACTTCTGATATATGGTTTTCTGAGCGCACACATCCGAAGCACACGTCCTGTGAGTGTTAAACTGATTTCTCTTACATGTCTTTTTGCACTTAAACTGTCAAATACAGTTATGTCAAAGTTCACAAACACAGTCGGTTATGTCTGTGAACAGAAACAGCAGGGAAAGAAATCGCATGTGTATACTTGATCTGTGTATTAAAGTGACAGCAGCATAATATATAGTAAGCTACCTACTGTTGTATATTCAATGTACAATTATGTGGAGCAACATTTTTTTCTTGAATTTTGCAGTATTTTCAAAAATTTTGCATATATTCTTTAGCATGTTTATGTTACTGCTGTGTAAAATCTCACATTGTCCCAACCATATCCTTTTCTTTTTTAAAACATTTTGTTCTAATTTGGTTCAAATTTACTTAAAATTAAAATATGAAAAACATAAGAACAAGTGCGAGACTGAAATCCAGTCTTCTAAAGGGTGAGTCATGAAAAGGCCAAATATTTTTAGCTGTGCTTCACAGCATTATTTTTTTCTTATTGCAAAATGGTGATTATATAGGATAGTCATGTATAAATAACATTGGCTAACATCAAGCATAACTGAGATGAAGTTCTGCAAGAGGCAGTTGTGTGATAAATGAGGGCTTGCAGTGAATAACGACACTTCATATGTAGTAAGACCTAAAGTTCAAGCTCCTCATATCAGAGTTCTGCACGCGGGGGGTGACCCGCCAAATTTTATGTAACGGGTGGAATAATATTTTCGTGTCGGGTGAGGTGCAGGTGCGGGTCGGACGCGCGGTAGGCACGGGCGGACTGCGGGTCCAATAGCCAAGACTATTCCAACTCAATTCGGTGTATTTGACAGCTGCTTTCAAATGGTCCTGTGCTTATTTGTGTTCACGCTCTGTCTGAAGACCGTTAAAGGCTTACAGCACGATTTGCAGCGCTGAGCACTGTAGCCAATCACGCTGCATCTGATTGAAATCTATGATTATATTAAAGAGAGTGCGCTTTGCTCGCTTTATGTGTTTAATATAGGCTATTCACAATTTGAATAAAAGTTTTAGAATATTTTTCGCGCTGCTACAAAGAGGACCAGCGGCCAGGTAAACACTGCTTAGTTTCAGAAGAGACAACCGTGTTTAAAAAGTGAATCTGCTAAAATATTTACTAGCTTTAAGCTTACAGTTAAATAGGCCTACTAAAACATTCTTTGTTCTATTATTTTTCTTGTGTTGTTTAATGCAATGTTTAATTAAATGGAGCGTCATATAGAATGCCTAATGTTGGTTTTATTGCTTGTGTTAGGCTGCATGAGAAAATGACTTTTGTCTACCTCATGTCATGAAGGAGATTTAATGCGGGTCGGGTCGCAGTTTTTATGCCAAACGGTTCGGGTCGGGTACGGGCTAGAATTAGTGTTTCTGTCGGATATCGGGTCAGGTGTGCTGTTAATAACTGCGGGTGCGGGTTTATCAAACAGGACCCGTGCAGAACTCTGCCTCATATACTGAAATTATTCTCGCTAATAGTTAGACATTCATTTTCGCACAGCACTACAAGAACTGAGTGGAGAAATGACACTTTTGCCCCAACAAATTACATGTTTGCAATGCCAGAGAGGAAAAAAAAAATCAAAAGTCTGATAAGGAGATTTGTAAATTCTATTTTTAAAATACTACATACGATTGAGTGAGCTGAGGCTGAGTGGGTGTCAAAGATGTTTCTTGTATTGTCTTTGGGAAAGTCACGATTGTGTGTTCAGCTGAACTCTGTTGAACAATGATGGTGGTTCCTGAAACAATTCTGAGGCCCTGTCTGGAGAAACATGGCAGTGCAGGATGTTTGAAGCTTTGCGGTGGAATGTGTTGGATTTGAGAGGGATATTAGAGGGATTGGGAACTAATGGGAGGGCAGAGTTAGGGAGCGTTCAACAATCCCACAGGATTCCGATTGATGGGGCCGGATTTGATTCATCTGCCCCAAGTATCGATTTGTTTCTGCTGTACAATTTTACAGCTCTCATCATGTTCTGTCTGGTTCCTTCTGTATTTCATTTTCACTGATTCTATAAGACATTCCTCTGCTGTGCACAATTTCATCTCCACCATTTTCTGACATCTAAAACTAGTTCTTTCTTTGATCAATTCACTGTGGTGGGAATATATATCCTCCCACTCCAGCAAACAACAGAAAGGGGACATTTATTTCTAAACAGTGACAAAGGAAAGGAAAGGATTTATCTGCCAAATATCATTTGTCTTTTCCGTTGCTTCGGCACCTAGGTGTTAAGAGAGGTACATTTATCAAAACCCAAAAGTAGCTTTGCTGGGTTTTTTCTTTAAAATTGGGATTTAAAATAGTTGTGCTGCAGCCAACAATAAAAATCCACAAAACACTAATGTATCATACAAAAACTTACAAGTAGTTGAGACATTAATGGGCATGACCTTTTTACTTTTAATTTGTAACAATATTGTAAGGGAGACCGGGGCTAGTTAATTTCTTGATGAAATTTCTTGATAAAGTTTGTTACACCATCACTGCCCAGAAAAATTGTGAAGACAATGGTTGGGCATGTTGTCACACTGTACATTCATACTCTTTTGAGCATAATAACAATAAATGATATTCAAGAGGAGGGGTGAGGGTTTGGGGGGGGGTCAGCATCTAAAGTATGAAATGTCTAAGGTTTCTTTGAATGTTTACGGATGTTTCATGTAACATTATACTAAACAAGACCAAGCTAAACAGAAATATGCTTTTGATATATAAAATATAACATATGGGTCATTGACGAATGAGGTTTTTAAAAGTGTAAAAAAAAAAAAAAAAAAAAAAAAAATGGAAATATAATTAATTTTGAAGTTTTATTAAGTGTTAACAATGAGATTATGTGGTTTTTATAATCAATTAACACAGCTTTCTTCATTTGTCACCAAAAAAGTCATTTGGTTTAACCAAAATTTTGGTTTTACCGAATGACGATATTTTCAAACATTGCTAAAAGGCTGATATCTAGCTAACTAGCTAGTTAGCTAATGGACAATCAAACATTTTATATTTAGTACAAGTTTTTAAAATATTACAACATTTTCCATGTTTTATAGCGGTTGTACCGAATGACCTGATGTTTCGGGACATGTGTATGAGCAAGTGAAATCATGAATTTTTCAAATAGTTAAAAGAGAGTTAGTTACTTTGCTTCATGACCATGTGGTCCTTTGCAGGTGTCTGAATGATGTCACATCCTGTCACATGACATTGATCGCATGACTTTATCCAAAATGGTTATATTGGTTACTCTGAATGACATCAATGAAATTCATTTTTCCAGACATTCTTTCTCATAACGACTTCTAAACATAATTTTAATACCATTGTGCACTATGCTGACATATAATGTTATAAACTCATGCCAGAATAAAAAATATATACATTTATTACATTTTAAGATGTCTTAATTACAAATGAAAGGGCCGTATTGGCCTTTGGACGGTTAAACCGAATGATCTTTTGACACTTCAACATCTTTAAAATACCTTTATATGTAGCAAAATATAACTAAAACCTTTTGGATTCAATAAAAGAGCTCTAGTTGTACTACCTTACATACTTTGGATGTCATATCTTTGTTTTTCATTATTATCAAGGCCTTTGGACAAAAAAAATGACCCGTCACGTCATTGAACTATATATATAAAATTATATTTTAGAAGTACAAATAAATATATAAATAAATGCAGTGTATTTCTATACATAGTTTATTATTATAGAAAGCCTGTATTTAGCCTGTATGGCCTTACAGAATCAGCGTTCATAGTAAGAACTAAGCCAATACGTAATTTGCTGTTTATTTCTCTTTCGGATCAATAAAGAAAGGCGCCAGTTGGTAAATGAGGCTACAGTTGTTAGAGATTTTGAAGGGTGTGAGGATTACAGCAGTAAGAAAAAAGACGAGTGCTTGACGAGTGCTTATGTTTCAAGAGGTAAGCTATCAATATTTTCCCCTTCTAACTTGGTCATGGCACAGAGAACATGCGGGTTTAGAGTTGCAGATGAAGCCATTATTGAAAAAGATCCAGACCAGCTTCGGAATGTCAGAATGTCCTATCCGAGTTGTTAGCATATTCCCTAGTGGGGTTGGCAGGGATCAGTTAATGAACAGGCTACCGCGGCAGCATAGGGCCAGTCTAAGTATTGACAACCTCCGGTCCAGCGGGGAAACTCTCGGTTGTTAGTCTGTGTGTGTGTGTTGTTGTTGATGTTTTGCTTGAACACAGTGTAAAAAAAAAGTGCAGATGGTCCTGAGCCGAGGGTTAAATAGGATTTCAGCAAAGCTTGAGACCGCAGATTGCAGTTATGGCTCCTTTTCTGAGATGAGCTACATGGCTGAGAGGAGGTCTGAGGTAATGTTCTATTCATCAACTATGTTATTTGCTTTTAGATGCATTATTTACTTGAAGGTCAAGACATTTACAACGGTTGCCCTACATTGAACGCCTGCGCTGTTTTTGAAGGATGAATACCAAAATCTCCACTGGAAATCTTTGTGGTAATATGCTCAGTGTTGGTATTCCCTGGTCATAATTAAAACAATGAATAGTAAGACAAAGCATGAAGAAAATATAGCTAGAACTTTTTATTTTAAAGTGAAATTATAATGGTTCTTTCAAAATCTGGTAGGCTAGGAAGTATTTCTAGACAACCTAGGTACTCTCCTGACAACGCGGCAGTTTCAAATTGCAGAGAGCAGATTATGCACATTATCCATGGAGTTCATTACCTCTCCTGCTATAGGTCATGCCTTTTTTTTTTATAGTAAGGATACGTCTACTTCGATTCTACAAATCGATTGGAATCTGACATGAATTTCTGCATCCTAATGATTGCAAATTAGCTTAAGAAAGTGTTTGCTTGATTAAAGATTCAGCCTGTAAACTCCCAAATAGCGCCACATGCATTTTCAGAATTAGCTTCAATCTCTCTCCTTTGACACAAATTGTGCTCCTGCGGTAAAATTGGCCATTTTTGCATGTAAACGCTATTTGAACAAGTGTCATACTGTTCAGTAGATTGTAAACAATTTGTTTTTTTTTTTTTTTTTTTCAAACACATTTGTTGCATTACTGAGGGGTATTATAATGTCTCACACATTAGCAGACTGAATTAGTTATTCTGAAACCTCAGGCACTGTGATTTGCAATGAGATTTATTAACTAGACATTCCAGGTTAAATAAGAAAAGCTGTATGGACAGTATGCAAGGTATACTTCTATATAGCTCTAAAAATCTTTCTAAACATAAAAGAATAGCACTGTCCACACCACAGCTATAACAATAACGATATAGAGAAACAATATCGTTGGGATCACTTTCAGAAAGTTTTTTTTTTTTTTTTTTTCTCAACTGTTGAACGATAAAACACTGACAGCCAATCAGAATCCATTATAATTTAAGGGCTCGCGCATTTAAAATGGCAGACGACACTGCGGAGAAGTTAATCGCCGAGGTCCAGAAAAAGCTACCACTGTTTGACAAGTTACTCCCCCTTTTCAAGGATACTTTAAAGAAAATGGATATATAGAAAACAATAAGTCATACCCTTGGAATAAATGGTGAGAAGTATTAACGATAAGATCATTATGCCAGACTAGCAAACAGTGTAAAATAAAATTACCTCAGGTATCCAGCGCTAGTTTCGACAACACTGTCTAGCTTCCGTTGCAGTTGCAGTGAAAAGGACTAGGCGTTGTTTTTATTCCACTATATTGAATTCGTCAGCTAAATTCGCTGTTAGATCAGATCGATTGCACTAGCTATTCACTCGAAACAGCACACTGAGGACATCTGCTGGTTAAAGCCGTGTAAATGCAACAAGAACAGCAAAAAATGTTGTACACACTTTGAAACCACAGCGTGTGAGCTTAGAATAAACAGACCGTTATTGTTCGTTGGTGTGGTCACAAATATAGTTATCATTATAGTAAATAAACCATTGACTTTCATTCTGCAAGAGATACCAGAAAAGAGGCACTGGATTGAAGTGACGTAACTAGTTGAAAAGCAGAAAATCTACTAGTAACGCAACTGAAAAACATAAACAACATAAAACTTTCAAAAACAAAACATTTTTGATGTAGAATGTAGAATCCTTTACAAAAACAGAAGCTTCTTATTTCTGGCCCACAGTGTGATACTGTTGTTGTTTTTTACAAACTGAGGGACAAGTCAGTTATTTTCGAGCCTTGGGGGTAAATCGAAGCGGTCAATTTTTAACCAGGATATTTCTTTGAATGCCACTAAATTAGACCATCCCAGTCTTATAAACCACATGCCTTAATAATAATAATAATAATAATAATATGTTTTATTTATTTAGCGCCTTTCAAGAACCCAAGGATGCTTTACATGAAGCTACTAGATAACATGAATACATATACAATACAGTCAGCATACAACACGTAATTGACCAGATGGAACAGACAAAGAAAGTTAATCTACATCAAACTTACAAAAACAAGCATAGAGCTGGAAAATTGAAACAATCAATTAACAAAACATAATGTGAATAAGTGAGTTTTGAGAGCAGTTTTAAAGGTCTGAAGAGAAGAGACATCACGAAGGTCTTGTGGTAGTTTGTTCCAGAGCTTAGAAGCTGATATGCTGAAAGCCCTACCACCCACACTAGATAGACGGAACTTGGGTACTGCAAGCAAATTTTCAGAGCTCGATCTCAGAGTACGGGCAGGGACATAGGGGATAATCAATTCGGAGGGATAAGAAGGTGCTAAACCATGACGAGCCTCGATAACTAGAGCAAGAATCTTGAACTGGATGCGGTAACTAACAATGAAGCCAATGTAGTTGCTGTAAGACAGGGGTGATGTGAGCTGATTTTTTGGTAAAAGTGAGGGCCCGAGCAGCTGAATTCTGAATGAACTGCAAGCGATTTATGACTTTTTTGGGTAGATCATAAAACAAGAAGTTGCAATAATCAAGACGTGAAGTTATAAAAGCATGAACAACAGTTTCCGCATCTTTGAAATTTAGTGAGGGCCTTAAAATGACAATGTTGTGAAGATGGAAGAAACAAGACTTGACAAGCTGATTGATATGAGGTTCAAAACATAGCCTAGAATCAAACACACCGAGGTTTCGTATAGTGGAAGAGGGCTGAAACAGAACACCGTCAATGTTAATAGAAAAGTCATGATGGGAGAGATCAAGGGATTTAGGGCCTACTAGCAGAATTTCAGTTTTTTCCATATTCAACTTTAAGTAGTTTTGAGCCATCCATATTTTGAGATCGTGTAAGCAAGATGTTAAAGAAAAGGGAGGAAAAACAGAATTAGGCTGTACAGTCAAATAAATTTGTGTGTCGTCAGCATAACTGTGGAAATTAAAGCCATGGCACCGGATGATCTGACCTAGGGGAAGTGTGTAGATTAAAAATAAAAGTGGACCAAGGACAGATCCTTGAGGCACTCCACAGGAAAAGGTGACAGAATGAGAGTTGAATTGCTAATGAACTGCTGCCTGTCTGTGAGATATGAACTTAGCCATTGTAAAACTGTTTCGGGACAGAAGTATAGAGTGGCAGACGGTATCAAAAGCTGAACTCAGCTCCGAAAGGACCAGAAGGCTTAGGACACCAGAATCAGAGGCGAGGAGGAGGTTGTTCAGTACTTTCAGAAGAGCAGTCTCTGTACTGTGGAGGGAGCGAAAACCAGACTGAAATGGTTCCTGCAGATTATTTTTGTCCAAGTGAGTCTGCAGTTGTGTGGCGACCACCTTTTCTCGGACTTTAGACAAAAAAGGAAGGTTGGAAATTGGTCTAAAGTTACTCAGTACTGTGTCATCAAGGCCAGGTTTTTTAAGTATGGGGTGATCATGGCTATTTTCAGTCCAGGTGGTACATAACCAGTCATAAGGGAACTATTTATCATGTGAATGATAGGTATGAGGGAAGGGAGAAAGTTTTTGAGTAGATGTGTTGGTAAAGGATCTAACTGGCAGGTGGAGGAGTTAGAGCTCATAATCAGCTGTTCAGCCACAGATGTACTGGTGAGAGTAAAGTTAGAGAGTGGGTAGGGTATCTGGAAAGTAGAAGTTTTTGAAGGAATAAAAGAAGAACAAGATTGATAGATATTGCCAATTTTGTGTGTAAAAAATATCAGAAAATTTTCACAAAGGTCAGAAGAATCATTAAGAAGTGGAGATGGTGGTTTAACAAGTTTGTTGATCTCACAAAAATAGGGTCCTGGGTTTACACTTTGCTCTGTTTATAATATTAGACAAGTAAGTAGCGCGTGCAGTGTTAAGGGCTTTTTTATATTGTGATATGAATTCAGAGTAGAGAATAACGTGAACAGGAAGACAAGTCTTCTTATAGAGACGTTCAAGATGCCTAGCCTTTGCTTTCATTAATCTGAGCTCTGGGATGAACCAAGGGGAAGAATGAGCTGAGGGGACAGTTCTGGTCTTTACTGGGGCCAGAGCTTCCAAGACATTAGATGTAGCTTCGTTATATGATAAGAGAATCTCACCAGGACAACAGAGATTAACAGAGAGAGGCAAAGAGGAAGCAGCAATAGCAGTAGAGAAATTGTCAGCGTTTATGTTTTTCAGGTTTCGATAAGATATTGTAGATTTGATTTTAGATTTGGCAAGAGGGAGAGAGAAACTAAAGTCAATGAGTTTATGGTCAGATATGCCAACTTCGAGACCCTGGACACAAACATTATTAATACCAACGGAGCAGATTAAGTCAAGGGTATGAGAATGGCAGTGTGTAGGAAAATCAATGTGCTGTGCTAAATCAAAACAGTCCAATATAGCCATAAAGTCCTTAGCAGAAGTACAGTCAGAATCCACATGAATATTGAAATCACCAAGCATAATAATATTGTTATATTGAGCACAAGCAATAGTGAGCAACTCGGAGAGATCAGAGAGAAAGTTTGCATGATGTTCAGGCGGTCTGTAGATCAGCAAAATCAAGAGTGGTGTGGGACCAGCAATTCTAAATGACAGATATTCAAAGCTAACAACAGCATGGAAGTCGATGTTGATAGTCTTATAGTCTTATAGTCTTAAACGCCAAAGTCACGTCAGAAAACCCAAAGTGAGTAAATATGAACATGCAAAATGATTAAAGAGCACCTATTATGCACCTTTTTACAACATGTAAAATAAGTCTCTGAGTGTGTATGTGAATTTTTAGTTCAAAATATCCCACATACAATTTTAAAATGCAAAATCCCTTAAAATGAAAATGAGCCGCTCCTCCCAGCCCACTTTCAAGAAGAGGGTGGAGCTTCAAGAGCTCTTGCAACAAACAAACAGGACAATCTCAAGCACTGAAAATGTCAGAAACTGTCAGTAGTGGTGTTCAGTTTGAACCGGAGTCAGACAATGATGCCTACAGAGCCAGATATCACTGGGGAGTGACCTACACTTTTTTGCCAGTCAGTTTAACCATACTAATAAGCAAAAATGACTTCAAATAAACATCACATTTGTTTTTGGTTTGTTTGAGCTGCACCCTCTACTTTACAGGCGTGAATTTGCATTTCCTTCAGCCTGAGGCTTTTTCTTTTTACATTTGGTATGAAAGGACCATAGACTGTAAAAAAAGATGGATGACGCGCTTATAAAGCCCACATTTAACGTTACCGAAAAAAGTTCAGTGATCCGTCAGATCCTGTAGGTCGGTTAGTACAGTTTACTGCTGAACAACTCATTTTGTCGGTGTGAAATAACACAGAAATCGAAAATTAATAGTTAGTTATATATCTTCAATATCCCCTCGAAGCTCCGACAGTCCTCAGAGAAGCTGTCAATCACAACTGTCAATAATGACGACACGCCCTGTTTCTATAGCATCAAATTGCTAGTTGAAATCAAACTTATCACAAAAACGAACAATTGAATATATATCAGCGTGATAACAACTACCTTAAATGACCAAAACCACCTTTTGGAAAATGTTATTGGAAGTGTAGTTTATTTTTTTATTTTGACTCAAGTGCCTTTCATTTACATGGAGAGGGCGGAGTTTATGACCTGTACTGCATCCAGCCACCAGGGGGCGATCAAAGAGCCCACAGCTTCACTTTTCAGGACGTATGAGGCACACCCGGAAAGGACCTTTACATTTGCCAGAAATATAACTTTTAATTTTTGTTATTAAAAAAGTCCAGACCAGGTGAGAAAAAGTAACACAAAAGTAATGTTACACATTACTTTCCATAAAAAGTAACACAATTAGTTACTTTTTTTTAAGGGAGTAACACAATACTTTTAAAAGTAACTTTCCCCAACACTGGTAATTTCGATGCCACTGAATCTCTTTAAACTCTCCGGCATCTGTCATTGGTTGCTCAAACAGATAGTCCTATCCCCAAACTCACATTATTGGTTGAACCAATGTTGCTGCATTGGGCCAGTAGGGATGTTCAGAACGGCTTCTTACTTTCAGGTCAAGTAGCACAAGCACTTACTAAAGTAAAGACTAGTCATCAAACTAGAAGTAAACTCCTGCATTAGCTTCAAGACCTTCTGCCCTTGTTTCGTTCTTTCCACCCTTTCTGCTCTTGTTCCTTCATTCCTTGTGCCTATCTTCCTTCCCTCTCTCCTCTGAAGTCTCAAAGCTGAAGCCGCAGCTTGATGAATGAGGCTGTAGAAGCCGCATACGTCTCCAGACAGCCTCCAATCTGCACCATGCGACAGTGAGAGAAAGCGCTGGCTCTTCCACACGGTGAGCGATTCAAGCTGCCACAGCTCAAAAGTGATGAGAGCTTTTAAGAGTTATGACTCACATTAAATATAGACCCATAACATTCGCTAGGAGCCTCTTTGAAAGTGTAATTTTGCAGGAAAGTTGCGAATGAAGGGTTATGACGAAACTGGCAGGTGAGTACAGTGCTCCATCAAGTCTCGGATACAGGGACGACTGATAGAGCAGTTCCCAGGCTCGCTGCCCTCCATTAAAATTCATTACGTATTCGCCTATAAGTGACGAGAGAAGCGCAACTCAAGGTCACTTTTATAAAACAGCGATTAACAGTATGA
Source organism: Ctenopharyngodon idella (assembly GCF_019924925.1). Lineage (NCBI taxonomy): Eukaryota > Metazoa > Chordata > Actinopteri > Cypriniformes > Xenocyprididae > Ctenopharyngodon > Ctenopharyngodon idella. Next base: position 25,304,007 of record NC_067231.1, read on the forward strand.
CAAGACGTGTCTTTATCTGCTAAAACACATCCAAACCACCACATATTTTACCATCCACATCTCTCCACATCTTCCTTGTACAGCTTGAATATTAATAACAATTAATGTCAACATGTCTAAAAATCACAAAAACAAAATTAATTTACTTGGCAAGCAAGTCATTTGATATCTTGAGAATATTACATATTCATAAAAAATATACATAAATTGCCAATGATTAAGAAAAATAAACTTGAAAACAAGTCTCATTATTTTGTAGAATTTAAAATAAAGTGAAATGAAAGCATATTGTGTTCAGAGAGTGACCTCTGAGACCCCTCAAACAAAGAAAAGCATGGCCAGAAGCTGACAGAAACTATAAATGAGTTTGTGAAACAGCACGAATCTGTCAATGTACATTTGCAAGCTTTCATTTCTCACCCACGTCGTCAAACCGCTGATGCGGCACGACATGGGTCATTTACATAAGGCAAACAGTAAAAACAAGTACTCGTGCAAGCCTTAATTTGTTCAGTGTTCTAACGTTTGGTCTTATTCTACAGTATGCGATGTGCATCTTCAGATATTTACTGTGATAACTGTCACCTGGGTAAAAACAACATGTCTACTTTCTTGCATGTCACTTTATCTAGAAAGCATCTGCCAAGAACATCAATATAATGTAAATGTGATGTTAAACCCACAGTTCACATCAATCCACTTAGCGGCACTACTAGTAGCTTTGAGGGAGAGGCCAGTGAATTAACATGCTGTGCGAATCAGGTGGAAATTCACTTTCAGTGTCCAGAGTGACGGCTTTTATGTTAGCACCAAGACCAGCTTTTTCTCACATTCCTTGACAATGACGTTTTAAATATGCACTCTGTCATTCAGGAGCCATTAGCATTCATTAAAGAGAGGGAGAGAGACCACGACAAGGGCTGAATGTAATGTTCTTTGCAACACTGTGGACTATTATTTCTAACCCTGGTCATCTGCTGCATGCTACCATACGCATATGCTTGTATACAGCGTCATCACTCAACCTGCCTGATGCAGGACGATGATAAAGAAGGCACTTGTGACTGTAGCGCTGAAAGAAACAGATAACGTTGTAGGATACGGACATAAATTTATGCCCTAATCTGCCTCCACTTTTTTTCCCTCAGTGGTATATGATTTTTCATGCCAGCATTTAAGAGCTGCCCATCAATCCTGGTTGCCCCTCCTCTTGTTTTATAAGGAATAACAACTTATTTGAGGCAGACTTATAATGTACTCACTGTTCTGTGGTGTCAGCTGGAGAATAAAGCTGTCTCTGTGATTTGCTGTGTTTCTGTCAGGAGAGAGAATGAGTGAGAGAGAGAAAAAGGCTGATAAAAGTAGGTTGAAGTATATACTGTACTGTGGGTACAAAAAGTATTTAGACATTTACGTTACACTTAAAAATGTATGAATGTCAATGCATAAAATCAGGGGTGTCCAATCCGGCTCCTGGAGAGCCACTGTCCTGCAAAGTTTAGCTTCAACCCCAATTAAACACACCTGAACCAGCTAATTAATTTTACTTAAAGACCTAAGACTCTAGCAACTCCATTAAGGCTTTTTAAGTCCAAAGGCTAAAACATTCAGAAAAATATTCTCTTCACGATTCTTTAGAAAGAATGAGTATTTGTGCTATTAATAATGTGATCTCATGGAGACTTGAGTGATCTCGCCCATCTCCTGTTATTCTTTCAGCCAGAGCAACAGAGGGAGCTCACAGACAGAAAACAGGAGTCATATGAGTTGTATGACTTAACCAGAGTATATGTAATATATGACATTTGAGGATGCAGAAGTCCAGTATCAACAAAGGCACAGGGAAGAAACAGATGAAACATGTAAGCAGATTTAAACATTGTCTGCTAATACATAGAGATGAAGTGCAGAGATTTGTATGAATATAAACATTCTCTACAAGGACAAAAACATTGGACCGAATTAGTGATAGACTGACATATTGGCCTAGCTAATTAATCAGATGATATTAGGTCAATTACTTAACAGTGTCAATTAACATATATTTAATATTTATTTTTTCATCTCTTCTCAGAAAGTTCTGCAGGCTTTTAGCTGATGTTGAGTCTAGATAGAACAGGAAGTCTTAAAGCCTCATAGGATGATGTGACTACGTAATGAGTGTGAGAAACTACAGCCAATTTCATCGGCACCATTGGCTTTTATATTTTGTTCAAATGTAAAATACATCAAAGGGTTTTCAAGCACTGCAGAGAGGTGTAGTATTAATCACTGTGGACGCACTGTGGGGAAAGAGGGAGAGAAAGAGAGAGAATATTACCCGCCTTCAGTGATGAGGGAGTCTTCCTACACAGAGAAAGACGGGCAGTAACGCCTCTGATGACTGTTGCTCCTATGAGTATTCCAAATAAACCGACAAGCCATCAATTCATTTATCAAAAGAATGTCTTTGGAGGCCATTTAACCACAAACAGATGTGCCATATACTCATTGTTTTAAAGCTAAATGGGAAGGAAGGAATGACAGAAATGAGATTGGAAGGATGGAAAGAAGGAAGAACGGAAGCAAAAGATGGAAGGAAATAAGGAAGAATGAAAGGAAAGAAGGAAGCAAAGAAAGAAATAAAGATGGAAAGACAAAGATAAAGGAGGAAGAAAGGAAGGAAAGATAGAGGCAAAGGAGGGAAGGAAATTAGGAAGAACCAAAGGAAAGAAGAAAGCAAAGGAAAGAAAGAAAGAAAGAAAGAAAGAAAGAAAGAAAGAAAGAAAGAAAGAAAGAAAGAAAGAAAGAAAGAAAGAAAGAAAGAAAGAAAGAAGGGGAAAGGAAAGAAAGGAAGGACAGAAGCAAAGGTGAGAAGGAAATAAGGAAGAAAGAAGAAAGCAAAGAATTTAGAAAGGAGGGATGGAAATAAGGAGGAAGACAGGAAAGGAAGGGAGAAGCAAATGAAGACAGGACATAAGGAAGAAATAAGAAAGCATATGAAGACAGAAAATAATGAAAGAAGGATGAAAGGAAATAAGGAAGAATGTATTTATAGAAGAAGGCAAAGAAAGAAATAGAGATGGAATGATGAAAATAAGAAGGAAGGAAGGAAGGAAGGAAGGAAGGAAGGAAGGAAGGAAGGAAGGAAGGAAGGAAGGAAAGGAAAGCAAGGAAGACAGGAAAGGAAGGGGGAAGCAAATGAAGACAGGACATAAGGAAGAAAGAAGAAAGCATATGAAGACAGAAAATAATGAAAGAAGGATGAAAGGAAATAAGGAAGAATGGATTTAAAGAAAGCAAAGAAAGAAATAAGGATGGAAGGATGAAAATAAAAAGGAAGGAAGGACACAAAGGAGGGAAGGAAATTAGTAAAAACCAAAGGAAAGAAGAAACCAAACGGAAGAAAGGAAGGAAGGACGGAAATAAAGGGGGAATAAAGGAAAACAAGGAAGGAAGGAAGGAAATAAGGAGGAAGACAGGAAAGGAAGGGGGAAGCAAATGAAGACAGAAAATAAGGAAGAAAAAATAAAACAAATGAGGACAGGAAATAAGGAAGGAATAAGAAAGCAAGCAAAGATAGGAAAGATGAATACAAGGAACAAAGGAAATATAGAAGGAAGGAACTACTGAAATAAAGTGACTTTAATTCTATGTCGTGGTTGAATGGAAGTGCTACCCTGCGACTGGGCTCTGATCTTTAGGCCTGACCTCCTGTGAGGATGATGGATGGGTAAAGTCCAACAGTGATAGCTGCATATCCATCAACTAAAGGCTCCCTTGATGAATGAATATGTCCTCTATCAACAGTGCATCTCCTCATGAGCTATTGTCCATCCCTGTGAAATGAAGTCCATGAAGAATATCGTAGCGAAAGATGGATTAACTAGCAACTTGATTTAGTCAGCAATCATGTTCAAAACCCTCATCAATTTCTCTTCAAGGAAGAGAAAAGCTGGGCTGATTCACAACTCCAGGGATAGAAAACGGCACTGAAGAGTACTGGATGAGTCTCTGTGAAAAAGAATAATAGCAGAGATTGAAAGGTTTAAACTGATAAGAAGTGTGCAAAAAGCCCACACAAGCATGCACATGTGGGTCCTCACAATTCACTCTGCGAGTTCACATTTATTCCTGGAAGTTTTCTAAGTTGGTTTGATTGAGAGGGTTTTGGCCTGTTGGCAACAACATTGATTTCAAAAGGGAATCGAGATGACTATGCAACGCCATAACTTCTTCATTTTCAAACATTTAACCGTCAAGATTTTATTTTGCTAGAAAACTGCAGGGAGCCCTTAAAGATTCTCCTTTGTTGGCAACAGGTTTATAAATGCTTCTCAATACAAATCTGGTGAAATGGGTGGCACACGCTGTTGGCGCACGTTACATTCTCAAAATGCAAGTTACAAGAAACTCAGTCACAGCACTTGCAAAGATGGACTTTGTGTGGAGTAGCATTTACTGTGAACTAATTCACTCACGTGAACACAGTGCCGCTTCACTCTGAAACATGCAGCACATATATTTCATAGGTTGTTTGCACATGACATCAAATGCAGCTGGAGGGCAGGAAGTGATTTTTCTTTATAGGAATCACTATTGCAAACTAAAATTCCGATGTTTTGCATCATTTATGGTTGCTCAAATTGATCAAACCAAGAATCCACAAGGAGCTTTTATCGTTTACATAACTTTTATCATTTTTTAACTTAAGTTGATTTAAGTTGTCGCCTTTAATAGCGTTTTGCATCTGCTGATACTGGAATTAATATGGATACCTGCTTACCTTTTTTGTTTTCGACTTGGTTAAATATTCACATTCTTTGTGGTATCGTTTTCAGGGAAGAGAAGCTATTTTATCCCATTGCATGATCATTTGGTGTTTCCACTTAAGTTTTATAGAATTCTGTTCACAATGTTGATCTGGTTACCGTGAAAACAGTGTTATGCGCTGGGCACACGCTGCTGCTTCAGCCATCATATGGTAGAAAATGTCCAAATAAAAAAAAAAATGTGTTCAACAAGCTGACAGAAGTCGATCCATTTCTTTCTTTGAAGGGTGTAAATGTAACTGTAGTTTTAATGTTGTCTTTGTAAATATTCACTTTCCCATATGGCCAAGGAGGAGAATCGGTGGGTCACATTCAGCGGACAGACACCGACACACTGTATTTTTTTGTATTTTTTTCAACAAATGACAACCAAAATTAAACCAATAGAAGCTTGTGAACAGTTTTGAAGTTGCTGCATGCAAGTTATACTCATTCACAAGCCGAGCGAGAGTCATACTCGCAAATGTAATGTTAAATATTAAATCAAACAAAATACAAAACACTTAAAAACCCTCAGCAATGTGATTATTTTATTGAGTGATAGGCAGTGGGTTTAATCATAATTGCTATACGGCATTTTCCCGTCACGTCCTCAACCTGCTTCCCTTAGTGTTTTTACACATAAGCTGCGTTTCCTCCGAAATTCCAGTTCCAGCTGGATTTCGTCCTCTGCATATAAGCTTAATAAAGCCTTGAACCTCATCGTCAGTCCATTGGTCATATTTTTTTAACTCCATTGTTGAATAGCAAACAACTCTTCCTGAACGCACCGCAACAGACTTTAAAAAACGATGGTTGAAATAAAATGCTGTGTGGAGTCAACCAACCAAGATGCTGCGTGAACTCAACCAATCAGCATGTTCAGTGCCCAAGTCCCACCCCCGAAAGTTTCATAACTTTGAAAAAGTACTACCTCGTGAGCAGGTACTTTCTGAGGGGGAATTTTTTTACCCAGAACTTCATTTAGACCCTGGTTCCTGCGTTTAAAACACACAGAGTACCACCCCAAAGTTCCTAGTTCCTGGGGAAATTTCCTGCAGGTGGAAACGCGGCTATAGAAAAGGCGAAAATTGTAGCTATTACACTGTCCAGTTTTTTTCCCTGAACGATGATGTGAGTTCCTATTGCAATTCTCGATTCAGCATGAATGACCAACAATGGCGAAATTTTTCACAATCACGACAAAAAAAAATCAAAATACTGCCCTTAAACTCACTAGCAGAAAGACAGCGCGATATAAACAAACCAGAATAGAACTCAACACAGCATGACGGCAGCTTCACGTTCTCTATATCTACGGTAGAAAAATTGCTCTTCTTCATAACATAAGGATCACGTCCAACACTTCTTTTTATACCTTTCTAAACCAGCACAGTAAGGAGTTTCCTACATCTCATCCATTCTATTTTTCACTTCCTGCCCTCCATCTGAATTTTGTGTCATCAGAATCACGTGATTGCAAAAAAGAGCTATTTAATTGCAGCCTTTGCGATGTGATAAATTGCACCATACTTTTATATATTTATATATATTTATATATTGTGAAGCCCTAATATGTAAATCATATTTCATTGATCCATTTATCTCTCCATCCATCTCGCATTTTCAATCTAGCATATTTACGTAAATATTTAAGAAAGAGAAAGAGCGGTTAGACTATGTGGAGTCTAGGTACTCATTTGAGTGTCGCAACTTCGAAGCTTCGGTATGTGTCCCAATCTCATTCCCCCTCTCTCTGTCCAATAATTTTCTCCCCTTCTTTGCTGTCTCTATCAATAAAAGTAGCAAAAGCCCAAAAGTAAAATAAAACGGCGGTCATAAACCGTGACAAGTGGAAGAGTGCTTTGGGGTCACAGCTAGAATGTGCAAAGCGAGGGTTTCAGAATGGCAGTGTTGCATTAATGTTCCAACTTTCTCTTCATACAGGGATCGTGACATCAACAACACATCATGGGATGCCAATTACCACCGCCAGGCACTTTCAACTATGATGTTGCCGTGTGCTGCTCAAACTGCTTTTTTCTTTTCTTTTTTTTTAAAGAGTGGTTTGTTTTAATGGCTCCTACAGCCACATGATTACAGCACAATTCCAGTTGGGAAAAGCCTTTAATAACAGAGGCACTATTTTACTCCGCACCTTGCTATCTCCCTTCTACTAGAATTCAGCAGACACATCCATTCCCAGATTGCCTGATTGATTGCTTTCTCTAAATGACCCACACAGGTCAGCCTGTAATGGACTGGCCTCCTACACAGAAAAGGGGTGCAATCTCTGGCCTTATCCCTGTGCCAGCTCACCTCACACCTTCATGAACATCCGAATCCAATTCTGTAAGCGACGGTGCTTCCAGAGCCTGTGTGACATTTCACCCTCCAACTCCACACACATCTGAAGGAAAAATTGAAAAGCAATTTTAATGCATAAAGTGATTTGCACATTGTAATTTGGGCCAATCCTATTAAAGATGTCACAGTGTAGTTGAAGGGTCTGTAGACCACAGTTTGAAAATATTCATCTCAGTAGATTGCAATGCTGTAACTGTTCTGTTGGGGGCAGTTCATGAAGCATATTATATAAAGCTGCATATCACTGAAGGAAATATTTGTCACTTGCAACATTTAGTCCCTTTTTATAGGGGCTTAAAGGGATAGTTCACCCAAAAATAAATTCTGTCATCATTTACTCACCCTCAAGTTGTTCCGAAACCTTTATAAATTTCTTTGTTCTGCCGAACACAAAGGAAGATATTTGGAAGAATGTTTGTAACCAAGCAGATTTCACCCTCTATTGACTACCAAAGTATTTTTTTATTTTTTTTTCCTACTGTTGTAGTCAATGGGGGGGCAAGATCTGCTTGGTTTCAAACATTCTTCCAAATATCTTCATTGGTGTACAGCAGAACAAAGAAATGTATGCACCACTGAACAGCACAAAAAAAAGAAGAAAAAAAAAGAAGAAGACATTTTTCATGTATTAGTCAGGCTTAGCATTTGTTTCTTCATGGAGTCATTAAATACTATTTGACTAAAATATTTGCAAAATAACATCATAAAGGTTAATTAACCAAAGAATGTACCATCATTACACAAAATACATAATTTAGAATCTAACAGACTAATAAACTTAACATAAGATCAGCAGTTTGAACTGTGACCAAAGCCTGAAAATGCCACCAAAATAAATGCATTTAATTAATGAGAGATTTCCTTCTGCAAGCTGTGACTGACAAACTTTAAACCATCCAAGGACCCTCATGAATATGCATCATGTGCAAATGTGTGGCAAGATCAAGAAGTAACCTTTAACACTGAGCTTTATATCATCATCAATATTTTAACCAACACCTATCATGTCGGCTGCAGGTTGAGAACAAACAGCTTACTTAGTATTAATGCATGCAAATGAATGCTTTGTTTATTCATCTTGGAAGGCTTCTGGGTGTATAAATTTTATCACTTGATAGACTTTGTATTTCATGCATGAAAAAAAAAAGACACAAGCAATTGTAATGATTCGTTTTGTTCCCTAAAACTAACTAACCCAGAAGTTGACCAACTCAACATACACCACATAAATGTAACTTAATGACTGTCTGAATGCTAAAAAAATCTCTTATTTAAGTGCATTTTGGCACTTGCATGTCAGCCAAACTATGAAATGTATCAAAGGGAAAAAGAGAAAGAAATAAAAAGAAAAAGGCCACATTTATTCTGCCTGGGGTTTCATCTTTTTTAACAATCAGGACTTTTGGGAAAGTGGAAAGAATGCATTCTAGTAATAGGCTTATAAGGTCGAAAATGTCAATTTATTCACAGAAACCAATGTTTCTATAAGTCTTCTTCCTCTGTGCTCTAATTACAGTGTTTTGATGCTATTTTCATGGCCTTGACATGCACATTGCACTTAAAAAGCTTTTGTTTTTGCAGCCCGGGAAAGCATCTCAGGAGTCAACAGAACAAAACATCTCTCCTTTGTTTCTTCCCTATTTTGCTGAATTGTCTACGCTTACTCACTTTTCTGATGAAAAACTAATTTTCATACAAATTTTTGGCTTGCTGAAAATGTTTTTTTGTGTTGCTTTTCCAAAATCTGCTGTGCTTTCTCGAAATATGATTCTTTTCATTGTGCATTAAATACCATGCATACTGTAAAATACCGCTGCTTGCTTAACAAACAAATATGAATTACTGTATTAAGCAATTTTTAATAATTTAAGCAATTTGCAACAATCACTGTTCTTTCTCAATAGCTATATTCTTATTGTTCCTGATACTCATGATTTAGCACCACACCATAATTGCTCTTCTCATTCATAAAGATGCTCATATTTCAGGTTTTCACATACCAGAGTAAACAACCAAACACTGACAGAGTGAAAGTTTGACATCCCAATAATGAGTTGTCGTCTTTGATCACTTTCTGTCATCATTTACCAGTTGTTATTCCACACTTTTTTGACCACAAATGAAATTGCCAGGAAACAAAAAGCGTCTCTCAAACCGTAGGGGGAAAATGGCGCAGAGAGCATCATCACGTTTTTTGACACTTACATTACAGCTCTGACAGAACGCTCGTAGCTTTCATGAGATCCAGATTAATTTATAAGGGAAACACACTTTGGAATCACACTTTGGAATCACATCGTAACAAAGCTCATTTTGATTTTTGTGAGGACATAACAATATAAAAGACTAGAGGAATGGTAATTATCCCTTGCCTACCAATATGGTTTGATTACACTCTTTTGCTTATCACATAATCAGGCAGGGAAACCTGGCCACTTAAAACTGTACACTTAAATGCTTTCATATCACAATGACGACAACATTTGAATTCTAAGCTTGTCTGGTAGCTTTGTCAAATAAGGCAAGGTTTCAACAGGGAAACAATTCAAATTCAGTACTAGAGTGGACTTGGACAAGTGAGAATATGGCAGCACTATCAAAGGAAAAAAAGACAAAAATTAAAGGTTAAATAAAGGCCTTGAGAGTCTCACCTGAACTATACACACACTGACTGAACCTACAGTGGCCTGTTATTGATCCTTTGCAGCTTTAACTGGAAGAATGAAAGGGAGGAAGCAAAAAGAGTGAAATTTCATACCAACAGACTTAATGCAAGTGTAAAGGAGTCAGATATTGTAGTTACACAGTTGATAGTCTCAATTTTTGTGCCCATTACATTATATTTTACATTTATGCTCTTTGCAGACTCATTTTAGATTCAGCATTTTAGATTGCAATAAAAGTTGTTCATGCATTCTCTAAGAATCAGACCCATGACCTTGGCATCAGTAGCACCATGCTCAACAAAAATGCCCACAAGACATAACACAACCATTCAGTCCACATGGAAACAAAAACAAAATGTTTACAAGGTATGGGGTTAATGGGGTTATTGTTAGCATATGCTCAAACAGTAGAACATAATGCTAGCATCGCCAAGATCATGGGTTTGATTCCCAGGGATGGCAAGATCAGATCATATATAACTTGAATTCACTGTATAGCTCAATTTAGATAAAAGCATCTGACAAATGCATAAATGTACATGCTAATGAATTAGCCCACACTGATCACTTGCTGAACTGCTAAGATTTGATTAGTTTAAATGAACCTAAACAGTTTGAATTAATTTACCATCGTTCCAAAGTAGGATGCACTGAATTGATCAAAAGTGACAGTAAAGGCACATTACAAAAGATTTCCATTTCAAATAAATGCCATTCTTTTTGAACAAAGAGAGCAGCACAACTGTTTTCAACATTAATAAAATTCAGCGTATTAGAATGATGTCTGAAGGATCTTGTGACACTGAAGCTGATGAGCAATGGCCATCACAGGAATAAATTAGTTTAAATTAGAAAACAGTTATTTTAAATTGCAATAATAGTTCACAATATTAGTTTTTAAATGTATTTTTAATCAAATAAATGTAGCCTTGGTGATCATGAGACTTGGTTGTGCTGTTGAGGCTCACGCCGCCTCTCAAGGAGAAATCGAAACAAATGAGCGCAGCACAAACAAAGAAACTCAGTTAACATACTGCGGTCAAAATTCAAAATTTATAACATATGATATAGTTAAGCAACATCTCACGGCCAAGAGTGCTGTTTTCATTACTGAATGATCCAGCATTTTGAACGAATCGGTTGAGTCAAAGATTCAATGACCCATTCATAAACAACTGCCTCATTCTTGAATGTATCGGACATTTGAACGAATTGTTTGAATGAATGACTTAATGACTCACTCATTAAGACGGTCACTTGCTGCCACCTACCGGTGGTTTGGTTTCATGTTTGAAAGTCAAATCATTTCCCCCCCAACATTTCTTATTTGTATATTCAAAAAATATTTACAAATGAATGACTTGAATATAATTAATTATGTCAGATAACACTTAAGCAAAACATGGTCAGGTCAAAGTGTCTGAATAATTTTTGGTTCCAAATGTTTATCCATTTTACTGGTAGTCCACTGTATGAATAATTTTTGGGTATAATACATCACAGTTTATTTTGCTATTCTCACTTACATAATTGAACTATAGTGTCCTGACCCGCACCCACTAGTAAAAATATATCAAAAAATATAAAAAATGTCTGAATAATTTTTGGTTTGACTAATATATATATATATATATATATATATATATATATATATATATATGTGTGTGTGTGTGTGTTTCAACTGGACTCTTATCTGTGAAAGAACAGACAGAGAAGCAATGGTTTATTTAAAGTAAATAATGTAAATAATAACTAGTTTTATGTCTGTCAGGACTAATTCAAAGTCTGCAGAAGATCTGTGGCTTAACCAGATAGTGAGCTTAGGAGGTATTATTGGATGCAAGCATCCCACCATGCCTGTGAATGAGGCATTTTCCAAAAAAAAAAAAAAAAAAAAACCTGAACCACCATTAAGAGCGACGCATATCAGAGGCTCTGCCTTAATGAGCATGCAAGCAACGGTTGCACGCTCAATCAAACTCTTCTACCGCTGTTGCTTTTAGTGACTTTGAACAAATACTTGGATAAATTACACAAACAAATGATATATCTAAAAAAGACCTCAATGCTGATTTAGGGCTCATCGATAAGAGGAAAACACATATGCGGTGAATAGCACCAAATGACCTTGACATCGGTGATTGAAGATGATCCTGTACTCCTACACAACGACAAAACTTCACTTTTTTTCCTTCTTTGTCTTGCAACTTAACTTACTAATGTGGTCTGAGGGAACCAGCGGGAGATTGTCTGAAATAAATGATCCGTATTTTCCATCAGAGGCGTCTCCACACCGTGGACAGATGGTTAGGGACGTACGTGTCTCCGGTAGAAGCATCATATTGTTTTTTATTTGAAAAGGCATGGCGCAAACAGATGTAAGAAATCAAGATTATGTCTCTGTATTGAGATGTTTCCCAAAGAATAAAAGGGTTTTTGATGTGGTTTCAAATTGACTCTTTTTGCCGAGACAGAACCACAAGTGGTTGTCAAAACAATGTTTTCTCCTGTTGAGCAAATGAAAGAAAGAATAACTAAATAGATAGAAAAATATATAAATTAATGCACAAATTGCCTATTTGAAATGATAATGACTGAGATGAGGCTATTGAGGTTGTAGCCAATATCTCCGTGATATCAGGGTCTTGGCAAATGTGAGCAGACCATTATGAACCCTGTCCAAATGCTCTCTGCGTGCAGTGAGCAAATTTCTCCTTGGGAGATAATTACAGAGATTAATCTTGTGTTACCAGGCCGCTCCAAAATCAGTTTGTCATGCTTACCCAAGACTGTCTTCCAGCCAGCAACGACATCAGCCAGAAGACTTCTCGTCCTTTGAGGCATAGCCGGGCACCTGTCCTTGGAGATGTCAAAGGAAAGAATCTCAGAACTGATTTAAAGTCTCTTACTTGACTCCGAGACTGACAGTTCAATCATTGGAGAGTTTTCAGAGAAAGGGTTCTGGGTCTAGTGGAGTCTGACTGCAGTCTCCTCTTTTTGTTGTTATACCGTATGGTGCCAAATGGCGCTTGAGTACAGAACTACAGAACAGTTCATCAATACGTAATTGACTGGCCGAGAGTCAGGCTCCCTATGAAAGTGAGCAATCGGCAAAGAGTCCTACCGCTACCAGAGAGAATATTTTGAGTGCCTGCTCTGCCAAATGCTTTCTGTGAAAAGTAATTTTCCCTATTGACTTGCATTGTTGTTGTGGGAGCATTTGGCTTACCGTTCGGCTCTATTGTTGCCGTGTCACTACTGAGGTGACACTTGACATAAATTCTTGTAAATCGAAATAGTGAACAAGCCAAACAATAATAATAAAAAACTAAACTTTTCAAACTAAGCGAGAGTTAAAGCATCTCTAGACATAAAGATGCACATCTAGGTAGGTATCTTCTCTCTCTCTCTCTAGAAAGAAAGAAAGTGTACGTCAGCAGTAAATAATTTAACACAAGAAATTGTTGGATCCATCCGGATTGGAAATGACATGGCATATAATAGAAGCAATTATGCCATGAATGAGGCATGCTTTTTGCACTGTATCAGAGGAAGATCTTTTGTTTTGTAGAGAGGATTTGGTCTGCATGTCAATAAGCTCACGGTCAGATCTTGTTTGTAAGAGCCTCAATTTGTTTCCTATCAACTCTGATATATTCAAAGGCTGGCTAGAGAAATCAGACAGACTAGGTATTAAAAAATAAAACTCATCTTCCTTTTTTTTTTGCAAGACTATTTTTAATATATTTTATATATATTAAAAAAAGTGTGTATATATATATATATATATACACACACACACAGTGTTCAGCGTAAATGAGTACACCCCCTTTGAAAATTAACATTTTAAACAATATCTCAATGAACACAACAAAAGGGTGTTAAAACCCCTTCCCATTTCATGCTGTCAGCAATGGCACCACATGGAAGAGAAATGTCACAAGACCTGAGAAAGAAAATCATTTCTTTACACCAGAAAGGTGAAGACTACAAGAAGATCAGCAAAGCTTTACTTATCAGTCAGAATACTGTAGCAAAAGTGGTACAAAAATGTAAAAAAGATGGAACTGCAACCATCTCACAGAGACGTCCAGGTCGTCCACGGGAGTTAACACCTCGACAGGAGTGTCTTATGATGAGAAGGGTTGAAGAAAATCGGCATGCAAGTTCACTGCAGTTATCTAAAGAAGTAGAAAGCCAAACTGGGGTGACTATTTCCCGTGACACAATACGGCGTACACTGCAGAGGAATGCCATTGGGTGCCGTCCACGAAAGAAGCCTCTCCTAAAGCCCAGGCACAAAAAAGCCCCCCTAGAGTTTGCCAGGGCCCATGCTGACAAAGATGAAGACTACTGGGACTCTATACTCTGGAGTGATGAGACCAAGATAAATGTTTTTGGAACCGATGGCTTCAAAACTGTATGGCGTCGCAAAGGTGATGAATACAAAAAAAATGCATGGTGCCTACAGTTAAACATGGTGGTGGCAGTGTCCTTATGTGGGGCTGCATGAGTGCTGCTGGTGTCGGGAGCTGCATTTCACTGACGGCATCATGAATTCACAGATGTACTGCTCTATACTGAAAGAGAAGATGCTACCATCACTCTGTGCCCTTGGTCATCATGCACTTTTCCAACAAGACAAAGATCCTAAACACACATCTAAGACCACTGTTGGATTTCTGAAGAAGAACAGGGTGAAAGTGATTCAGTGGCCAAGTACATCTCCTGATCTGAACCCAATCGAACACCTATGAGGAATTCTGAAGAGACAAGTTGAGCATCACTCTCCATCCAGCATCCAGTCTCTAAAAGAGGTCATTCTTGAAGAATGGAAAAAGATAGATGTTGCAAAATGTCGCCAACTTGTTCATTCCATGCCTAGAAGACTTGGTGCTGTCATTAAAAATCATGGAGGCCATACAAATTTCATCACATTATGAAATATCATTACAAATTAAATAATTGTTTTCTATTTTAATAATGTTTGTTTAAATATGATTTATTCATATATATTATAATTTAATATTATTTTTATGGCAAAGCTGAATTTCCAGCAGTCATTTCTCAAGTCCACAGTGTCTCATGATCCTTCAGAAATCATTCTGATATGATGAATTGGTGCTCAATTATTATTTAGGGTTCTTCTTATTATTAATGTCAAATCAGTTTTTCTTCTTAATATTTTAGGGGAACTGTGATTTTTTTTTTTTCAGGATTCTTTGATGAATAGAAAGGTCAATGAACAGCATTTATTTGAAATAGAACTCTTTTGTAACAAATTAAAATTCAAAGACACTTATAATTTGATCAATTGAATGCATCCTTGCTGAATAAAAGTGTTATTTAAAAAAAAAAAAAAAATCTTACCTCACACTAGTAGCATATCATGATTACCATTCTTACAGTACAATTCACATAACATATGTTGCATTTCCTTGTACAGTTAGTTTCCAATTGACTAATAATACTATTTATTTGCTCAAGCCTTTGTACTTGCAGAGTGTTAATTCTGGACTCTGTATAAATTATAGTTGCTGCTTCTGATTATGTGGCTATTAAAATAAAGGGCTCATGTCCTTTAGCCTATGTATCCTGTGGGTCGATTTCCTACAAAATAATGAACAGTGTTACATGCTAAAACAGAATAAACTTAAAAATAATAATTCATAGCAGATCTGGTCGTTTAAAACGTAAAATTAAAATGTTGACTTGACCTTCACAGAATGTATCCATACACCAATACAGTACATCTAGCAATCAACCCTCATTCTTGTGCTGTTCCTGCTGTTAAGAATTGAAAATCCAAAGGCATATACAGTACAGTGCCATACAGACTTCTGAGAGCAAGGTATATGGAACTCAGAAGGCATAATTCAACACACACTATGCTGGATAACATCAGCAAAGGAAGAATGTCCCTCACGCTACTGTTACTGCAGATCCACTTTGTGACCCTCTCTTCAGTAGGTCGAAGGAATAGACAACGTACAATGCATAGTGTGTACGATGTGCAGTTTTCTACGGGCACAGTATAGGTCAATAGTTCACTGTACTTGAAGACGACAGAAACCTTTCTCTGCGAGCACAAAAAAATGAGTATGATGAAATAAATAATCGCCCTTTCAGTTACAACCTCCCTCTGAATTGTTCATACAAACACGAAATATAAAAAACTGACCTGAGATGGATTCCACTGTATTGAGCAAAACAGACAAACAACAGTTTCTTCACAATTTTAGATGGAAAAAGCCAGAGCTGCTGCCAAAGCTTTAAAAACCTGGCTAGATTGAGACATTCATAGCAGTCTGAATATCAAACGGTCACTTGAATTCAAAGAAGGGAGGTAATTCTTGAAAAAGTGTGCACAAAGTTCAGCAGCAACACTTTTTTAAAATGTAGTGCAAAGATATTTTTTTCTTAGATTCTAGTGAAAAACCTGTGCTCAAAAAGACACATAAATACAGCTGAAACATTAGAAAACTTCAAGGGCAAATTGCTTGTCAAGGGCACTTTGTGGGGACAGGAGTTGCAGTTTGTCATTTAGTTATTTGTCATTTAGTTGTGTAGTTATTTTGCCATTTAGCTGTCACTTTCTATTGAATGGAACTCAGATATCTAGGGTCACGGTGCCTGTCAAGGAGGATTCTGGGAAAAACCTGCAGCCAAGGACGCAGTGGCAATAGGGTATACTCGGATCTCAATATTTCTTCCACATGGAATCAAAACAAGCTTTTGTGACCAACTACACTGTGCTTTATCACATGACTAGTGCCAGAGACTAATCTACCAAGTCCCATTTCTCTATACACAAAGGAATTTCAAACTTACAGAATTTGTAACTGAATGAATTATCGATGTTTCTCTTTGCATCCAAGGCTATGCTTCTCTATAAACAAGATACAAGATGAAATCTATGTATACTTCATAAGTTAATGCTGTTTATGCTGGGATCTGTAGGTCATGGCTAGGTGACACATAACTTAATACTGGAGCATGGAAATCTCATGGATGTACTGAAAAAAAAAAAAAAAAAACATTTTATACAAACCCGATTCCAAAAAAGTTGGGACACTATACAAATTGTGAATAAAAAAGGAATAATTTAAAAAAAAGCAATAATTTACAAATCTCATAAACTTATATTTTATTCACAATAGAATATAGATAACATATCAAATGTTGAAAGTGAGACATTTTGAAATGTCATGCCAAATATTGGCTCATTTTGGATTTCATGAGAGCTACACATTCCAAAAAAGTTGGGACAGGTAGCAATAAGACACCGGAAAAGTTAAATGTACATATAAGGAACAGCTGGAGGACCAATTTGCAACTTATTAGGTCAATTGGCAACATGATTGGGTATAAAAAGAGCCTCTCAGAGTGGCAGTGTCTCTCAGAAGTAAAGATGGGCAGAGGATCACCAATTTCCCCAATGCTGCGGCGAAAAATAGTGGAGCAATATCAGAAAGGAGTTTCTCAGAGAAAAATTGCAAAGAGTTTGAAGTTATCATCATCTACAGTGCATAATATCATCCAAAGATTCAGAGAATCTGGAACAATCTCTGTGTGTAAGGGTCAAGGCCGGAAAACCATACTGGATGCCGTGATCTTCGGGCCCTTAGACGGCACTGCATCACATTCAGGAATGCTACTGTAATGGAAATCACAACATGGGCTCAGGAATACTTCCAGAAAACATTGTCGGTGAACACAATCCAAACTCTATAGGTCAAAAAAGAAGCCATATCTAAACATGATCCAGAAGCGCAGGCGTTTTCTCTGGGCCAAGGCTCATTTAAAATGGACTGTGGCAAAGTGGAAAACTGTTCTATGGTCAGACGAATTTCTTTTTGGAAAACTGGGACGCCATGTCATCCGGACTAAAGAGGACAAGGACAACCCAAGTTGTTATCAGCGCTCAGTTCAGAAGCCTGCATCTCTGATGGTATGGGGTTGCATGAGTGTGTGTGGCATGGGCAGCTTACACATCTGGAAAGGCACCATCAATGCTGAAAGGTATATCCAAGTTCTAGAACAACATATGCTCCTATCCAGACGTCGTCTCTTTCAGGGAAGACCTTGCATTTTCCAACATGACAATGCCAGACCACATACTGCATCAATTACAACATCATGGCTGCGTAGAAGAAGGATCCGGGTACTGAAATGGCCAGCCTGCAGTCCAGATCTTTCACCCATAGAAAACATTTGGCGCACCATAAAGAGGAAGATGCGACAAAGAAGACCTAAGACAGTTGAGCAACTAGAAGCCTGTATTAGACAAGAATGGGACAACATTCCTATTCCTAAACTTGAGCAACTTGTCTCCTCAGTCCCCAGACGTTTACAGACTGTTATAAAAAGAAGAGGGGATGCCACACAGTGGTAAACATGGCCTTGTCCCAACTTTTTTGAGATGTTGATGCCATGAAATTTAAAATCAACTTATTTTTCCCTTAAAATGATACATTTTCTCAGTTTAAACATTTGATATGTCATCTATGTTTTATTCTGAATAAAATATTTAAATTTGAAACTTCCACATCATTGCATTCCTTTTTTATTCACAATTTGTACAGTGTCCCAACTTTTTTGGAATCAGGTTTGTACTTTTTATTTGTTTAAATGCTTAGGCTAATGTATTTCCCGTGTGCAGTCAAATGTCCTGGTGTATGGACTATGCAGTGTTCTCAGCTATTTTTTCTTTTTTTTTTCTTTGTTGTTTTGACGTGTTTTATATACTTGGTATTGTTTATTAATGGTTTCTTAATAAAGATCCCGCCCCTAAAAGCACCCCCAACCTAAAACATCTTCCCGTGCCCCTGACTACACAATAAAGTATGTGACCTGGAGATCATCAAATGTCCTGCAAAAATAATTATCTGCATTATGAGTACAGTACTGTGCAAACCTTATTTGCAAACATTAGTATTCAAACATCAAATCTTTACCAAAACCTTCCGACCTGCCTGAGGGTTAAACAATCGGCAAATCCCTCATGCTTCTTCGATTCTAAAATAATTCAATTATTAAAAAAGTGAACACACATAAAAAATGCAGTTCCTTATTAATGTACTGGAGGAATGTGATAATTTCTCTTGGTTCTGGCTAATATTTCACACTGTGAGCATTAGAGGGCTTGACAACCATGTATGCATCTTTAAATTAATGTATCCAACCCCCAAAATGGAATTTCAAATTCTCTTCTCTCACAAATGGCATGTGTCTCCTCTATCAAATGTGCCTCTGTGCTGTTTATGGAGTCCCTTGTTTACATAGTTGGGCAGTGTGTAATTATTTTATTAACGGTGCGGGTTATTATTGATCTCTCAGTCTATCAGGAATTCATTATTTCCCAGCATCGCAACCTCTTGAGGTACAAATACCTGCCAATTAAAGGTACTGAGATGTGCCCAGCATCTAAATTACATAGACAGGCATATCAAAACGAGTCTAATGTAATGACACAATACTAAGGATTCTTATATCTGTTTGGAAAAAAGATTCAAAGCAATCAAAATGCTCTTAGTTTGGTCATGCTTTAATTAAATTCCACTATTCATAATTAATGGTATTGATAATTTATGTTGCAAGGCAATTATGAAACATTAGGTATATTGTTTTGCACAGAGGTAGTCTAAATGTTTTACACAGGAAAAAAATGCATTAATTATGCCTTGTGATGCACCTTTACAATGCATAGTATGGTCTCATGTATAACTGTAAGTTATAGTGCATTATAAAACACCTTTAGAAAGTATAATGCATTAAAACAACCGATTTTAGATGTAACAAAGAATCCATATTATAATGCATTTTAACTTTGGTTGCAACTATTTATGAAAAGATATAATGCATTATAATTACATTATGTATATCTCTATAATGCATTATACATCAAGTCTTTAAGTGTTACCTAATCAAATATTCAATTATAAAAATAAAATATTGAAAATATAATATAATAATCGCAGGAACATCACATGCTTAACCCTTTGGTGCTCTTCGGTTATTTTTGACCGAAAAATTTTACATTTTTTTATATATATATATTTTTTTTATAATTTTTTTACTTCATTGGAATGGTACAAGACTTGGTAAAGCTTTTGGTACTTGCTATGTAAACAACAACAACAACAACAAAAAATCATGGACATGATTCAAAAAGGTTAAATGGTCCTGAAAAAAAAAAAAAAGTCACACTTGTGCTCCTCGTGGTCAAAAATGACCTAATTGTAAATGAATGGGAGACGAATTTTATCTAGTGAAAACTTTTGGTACTGCGGCCAAACAAAATCTTACTGAAAGCTCATTTTTTGAGATATCAAGCTCAAATTTGGAACACAACTTGTTTAGATTTATGGCTTTGATTTTTTTTTTTTTTTTGGGGCAGTTTTAGAGTAAATCGTATCTTTGAAAATTTCTATTTCATTTAAAAAATGAAAATAGTATTTTTGTGCATTTTTCATAACAATAAACGTAAAATTCAGTAACTTTTTTTTTTAAGTTAACTTTTGTAAACCTTTTTTAAATTCAGCAAAAATTTGCCAAGTGTCCTATTTAAAGAGAGACCAAAATTAAGTCTCTGTGCTCTAAAGCATTCAACATTTATGACAGTTTTATGTTGGAAATTTCATATTTAGGTCCATGCTCAAAAAGTGAATAAATGGATTATAACTACAGCATACATATAATTTAGTGCCATAAAATCCCCTAAAAATACAAAATATTACATAAAAAACATTATCGAACTAAAATATAGTACATTTATTTCATTGAAAATAAATAAATAAATAAACAAATTCGGTCATTTTTGACCGACACGCGAAGAACACCAGAGGGTCAAATTATGACTTCTGACTAATGTATTGATATGTTTTCCCTTGATGTGAAGAACAAACAACAAAGAAAAATCTACTAAATATTAATAATACAAAGATGTTAAAGTGACATAAAATCAGATTGGAGATGTGAATTTATTGTTTGGGTCATCAGCGTGTCTCTTCATCTTGGCTCAGCCTCTGCAGCTTCATGCCAGTGACCTTTAGCATGTCTGGGTCGAGTTTGTGGACAGTGTCTTGTCCTTATGCTGCTTTCAAACAACACATGGTTGACGACAGACGGCAAACCAGATGTCTTTGTTTTCAACGAGTGCACAAGCGCAAATGTTGCAGTGCTCAGCGGACAGCTCAGAGAATGAAGTAAAATAGATAGCTAGCAAGTCAGCTGCTTTGCTAATCACTTGTATATTTGACGGATACTGACTCTGTACTGTTGTTATCTTGTCAAATGGCTGGCCTAACGTTATGCACACAGTTTTTCTTGTGATAGACAAAAATCATTCACAAGGAACCTCTACATGGCTTCTATACGATGTTTAAATGAATAAAGGGATAGTTTACATATATATATATATATATATATATATATATATATATATATATATATACATATACACATACACACACACACACACACACACACACAGATGTTCCATGTTTTCCATAGACATGATTTTTATACTGTAAAAAATGTATGTATATGTATATTCTATCCCCTAACCCTAAGCCTAACCCTAAACCTTAACTGAGTTTTTTCGTATTTGTGATCCTAAAAATTCGTCATGCACAGAGACCTTGCAGCCTGAGTTCGATGCATATTAATGAATCCGTTGCGAAAAAATTCGCAAAACAATGCAAAATGGAGTCTTCAAGCAGTGAGCATGATTTAGTTGTCCTCTCTCTTCTTAAAAAGAGAAAAAGAAAGAGGAAATATTGGGTCCATCCAATCCCCAGACTGCATAGAGAGAAAGCAGAGTTCCACCTCATCAAGGAGCTGCATGATTATCCCGAGCATTTCAAAGTTTACTTCAGGATGTCACTGGCTCAGTTTGATGCTTTGCTACTGGCACAATCTGTTATATTCTGTCTCTTTGTATTCCGCACTTTGTTTGTCATACAGTGCTACTGCTTTGTGCTGTAGACGACGTGGATCAACTTTTCAGATGGCATTCGGGATTTTGGCGTTCGCTTGTACGGTGGCTCTGAATTGTCAAAACGTCTCTCTAAATGCATGCCACGGATGCGAAAAACGCAGAAAATTGAACCTGATCTGAATTTTTTTTATGACGGACGAAAGTTTCGGAGGCAGTGTGTAAACGTGATTGACACAACATGAGGTCGTATTTATTTTTTAATGTGCGAAAATTCGGACTCAGTGTGCAAAGACCTTTAGTATGATTTATAAGCTGTTTTCTCATGGGGACCAAAAAAATTGTAGGGATTTGGTCCCCTTAATGGGGTTTACCCAAACCACAGACACACACACACACACACACAAAATATACAAATATAAAGAATTTTTGGGTCTGAACAAAACTGGACCCCATTGAGAACTGAACTAAAAACTAAATTAAAATACGAAAACTAGAAAAGAAGTTTTAAGTAAATAACATCCATCAATCAGCTTAAGTTCTTACATTATGTGAAAATAAAAACTGTTTATCAAATGTTTGCAGAGACACCATAAATTATCCTCTCTGTTGGTAATTGCACACCTGCAGAACAAATGCTAGTGTTGTATAGCATTGTTTATCCTCTGTAAATTTGGTTGCTAGGAGACTTCTTTGTTGACAATCAAACAACTGCCCACTTCATGCTTCGGAAGTCAGAGCTGTCAAGTAGGAATATCCTACATTTTGAATGAAGCATTCTAAATAAATAGCAAATTCTATTTTGAATATAAAAAAGCAAAATATATAAATTCTAATGGCTTATTGATAGACAAATACTTCAGCTGTCCTTATTTGATTAAAGATGCACTAGGTGTTCTTTTCTCCGCCTCGATGATACGCATTACTGAAAGTTGTCATAGAAGATTTCATGTCTTAGCCCCAATTTTTACTCTTTCAGGCGCATAAATTATGTGTTTACATTCCATCTCCGTTATAACAAAACCCACGACACACAACAAACACAGCTCCGATCACGGCATCCTCCAGTCACCTTTTTTTAGCGTTTGTAATGCAGCGCTTAAAGACGTCACTGTCGGCCACTTCAGAGTTCCCATTCCCGGTGCGAATGCAACTAGGAACATGGCCCAGGGGAGAAAAGTTTTTGGGGAACTATCCTAGTGGCTAGTTCCTGTAACTGAGTTCCTAGAACTGGTGCGAAAGCCCCTATTACAACTCTTTATTCAACACTAGTTCAAAGAGTAACGCTCCTAATATTTATACAGTGAAACTCAAATAACAAAAAAGTACTGTAATACAAGATAAACCAATGTGTTAAAAGTTACTGCCGCACCAAATAAACACTCTGTGTTTGAATCGCAGCACAGTCCAGCACACATATATGCGAACATAAATATGTCCTCAAGCAGGTGGTCTGGTTTAAAACAATAAAATCTTCCAGAGATAGCATTACCTCAAGGGCAGCTCCGAGTTAATCCAATAAGAGTAAACTGATATGATCTGGCTCCGCAGCACTGCAGAACACACACAGAAAACATTAGAGGTCAGAACGCAACATGGAGGGACGGAACTGCAATCTGGCACATGTCAATCATTATGCCAACCACAGCTGCTCTCTCCACCTCCATTTCAGAGGCTGAATTGAGATCTTCTTTTCTCACCTGATGCCCGGTGTCCCTGGTCAACAAAGATCAGTTGGATAATTGCATTGCAAGTCTTATATTAAATTAACCTTTCACAATGCATGGCACATCTGCAAAAAATCCAGATTCGATGCCATAGATAACTTTGGTCATATTTGAACACATGGGTCACATTATGCCAAAATGTCATTATTACTTTTTAATCATCATTTTCCATATTCTTCTTGAGCCTTGGAATTAACAAAGTTTTTTTTTTTTTTTATGCTGCTGTGCCTTTAAGACTACATGCTCTGACTGGGTAGGCCAGGTATCTGAGCATTCAATAGGCATCACTGACATGTGCATTTACATTTGTTCATTTGGCAGATGCTTTTATCCAAAGCAACGTGCGCTGCATTCAGGGTACACATTTTATCAGTTATTTCTTTTCCTGATCAAACCCATGACCTTGGCATTGCAAGTGTTCTACTGTTTGAGCTACAGGAAGACAAAAAAAAAAAAAAAAAAAAAAAAAATACTATTAAAGGGGTCATGAATTGAAAAAATCACATTTTTCTTGAGCTTTTACAGGTCATCATACTACAAGAATATACTGTAAGTTTCAGAACTGAAGCTTCCTTGTTAGTCCAAAAACAGCTTTTATTTAAACCAAGCCCAGATTACGAATGTGCCTATTTATTACGTCATAGAGAGATGAAAGACCTCCTCTGCAGAAGAAGATCAATGCCTACTTCTACATCGTTAATACTGTAGCCCCGCCCACTGATTCGCGCATGACAAGTAATAGGTAAATAGCAGACGTGACGCTTACATTGGATCAAGCAACTAAGCATTGGATACATAGCTGCATTGGATTTGCAGAGAGCCTGAAGTTAAAAAACGATGCTGTGCCCACTATATTGGATCCGACAGGAATGGCGCAACACACTTGTGTGAGTAAAAAAGTTTTTTACTGTGTCACTATTGCTTTGTTACAGATCGTTTGATATATATGGATTATGTGTACATGTCTAACCAAAATCACCAGTGACCAGTGATTTCTGATATGTAGGCCAAATGATTCATGTACAGTCAAATGTTCTTTGTCTCAAAATCATTTGTCAGTAAATCACAAAAATCAGTGACTAAATACTCAACTTCACATTGTTTCTTATAGTTGGATGAAAATAATCTGTTATTTAAACTGATTAAATTTAATATAGAAAGCGATCAAAGAACGCTCCCTTTACAATCACTGGAGCTGCCAATCAAACAGCGCAAGTGTTCTGGACTCTCGCCAAAACTCCCGTTAGAATCACAGAATCTCTTATTTACATTATTGTGTTTGCACTGTTAGTTAAGATGAAAGCATTCGTTAGTGTGCAGAAATCGAGTAACAATGACAAGGTCACTGCATTCATGCACTCAACATGTCCGTAAACAGCTACATGCTCAACACTGCAACCTTTCATGCCAAGATTTCAATATAATGCTATAAACAGCAATTTTCACAATTAGTAATCCTTGAGAACTGTAATAGTATAAACATGCTAAAAGTTTGAGAGTTCCACATGTAATACAGAAAGCCCCTTCAAACAGAGTGTTCAAATCAGAGGGCTAAAATCAGGGAAGGAAAAATGCCTTTTATTTCTAAATTCTGACAATTTTTGATGTAAAAATCATACTAACATTATAAGTACACCCCAGGAAAACTAATGCAGTTCATGACCCCTTTAAAACAAACTGTAACTTTTAAATGTGAGCAGTCTAACATTCAAATATCTTTCAGAACAAGCAATTTTAGTCTTTTCACTAGGTAAGTTTTGAGTTCTAAAAGTTACAGTATGTTTTTATAGTACTTTTTTATCTTTTTATTATCATCTCAAATAAAAAAAAAAAAATAAAAAAAAAAGATTCCTCACAATACGGCTCCTTTAAATATTTTCAAAGGGAACACACACTATGGTAACGTGTGTCATATGCCAACATCCCACATGCCAACCAAAAGGTACCAGCATGAATAGAATTCAATGATTAACCAGCCTCCATAGAAACTGACAAAAACACTTCCACCAACAAGGAACAAAAGAAAAAAAGCCGAAATTTTAAAGAATGCGAACAATCAGAAGAATGGCAAAAACGCACCTGCTGTGCCGTACTCACAATGTTACGGAATGAGATGAAGTCCTCTCTTATTTTCTTTAAAACAATAATTGTCTTCCCAAGGCCATGTTGTCTAAATTATTTGATGTTTTAATATTCTGGCTGTAAGACGTGCCGGCTAGGAATGCTTTCAGAAGCTAATGTAATTGCAGGTAGCCATGACTGCACTTTGTGAGATTATGGATGGTGAACTACACAGGGAATAGACAAGGAGAGAGGTTTATATCCTACAAAGGGAATTAATGCAATACAATTAATACACACAAAGAAAAACAGAGAATGCACTATATGTACCAAGCACTAGCTGCTATTCATTTCTGTATTTTTAATTCATCTTAGTGAGATCATGTCTTGCATTTCAAGCACAAAGCGCAGGGCCGCATGGTCCTTTGTGGCATGTGGTTATTGCAATATGCCTTTTAAAAACATGTGGGTAGATTGTAAAAGCCACAAAGTCCTGCCTCATTGACTCTGAACAGGAACCTGGCTACCACAGAGATTCTGACAGAACAGAAGAGAAATAAGAGATTTGAATCATTCTATTAAAAAAAAAAAAAAAAAAAGAGTGTCTTCTCCATTTTGGAAAGGTTATATATATACACACACACACACACACCATAGTAGTTCTTAGTAGTCCTCTGGGAAGTATGAAAACTAGCGAAACAATTGGTCATTTTCTAAAAAACATCAAAATGTATATGCTTTATAGGCACAAATGATCGCATCACAAGTGCTTCCACCAGAACACGATTCCGTATTCTTCAAAAAGCTTACGCTGTATGTCTTACGCCTTCCCTATTCAACTTACGTAATGAACGTGGCGCCAGTTCCGTTTTTTTCCGTAAGTTGAATAGGGAAGGCGTAGGACATTTAGCGTAAGCTTTTTGAAGAATACGGAATCGCATTCTGGTGGAAGCACTTCTGATGCGATCATTTGTGCCTATAAAGCATATACATTTTGATTTTTTTTTTTCAAAAATGACCGATCGTTTCGCTAGATAAGACCTTTATTCCTCGTCTGGTATCATTTAAAGCCCTTTGAAGCTGCACTAAAACTGTAATTTTGACCTTCAACCGTATGGAGACCATTGAAGTCCACTATAAGGAAAATAATCCTGGAATGTTTTCATTAAAAACCTTCATTTCTTTTCAACTGAAGAAAGAAGGACATGAACATCTTGGATGACATGGGGGTGAGTAAATTATCAGGAAATTCTTATTTGAAAGTGGACTATTCCTTTAATATAACATAAATGATGTCTCTTACTGAAATATGTAGTAGAAAACCCATGAAAGATTTACGTTATTTAAAAAATTAATGACATATTTGGACAATGGGCGGTGCCATTTTGTTTGCGTTTTATGTCGGTGACGTCAAATGGTTGCACTTGGTGAGCTACTGACACTGTCCTACTGTCCTATTTTTAACGCAACACAACTCGAAATATAATATACGATGCCACATTGTGCAGCTTTTGGTTGTAATTTTCAGTCGATGAGCCACAAGAGAAGCGATGTAAGTCTTTACTGCTTTACTAGTGATAAGAGAAGAAAAGAATAGGAAGTTGTGAAGAATGTGGACGAATAAAACTTCCTAAAGATCCGCGTTTTTGTTCTCTTCACAAGCCCTGGTGCCTTTAAGGCTTTTAGAAGACCACAGCTGAAAGAGCTTACAGTTGCAGATGGATATAATGCTTTAACCAAATGCCGCGCCTGTCGTGGAGACTGAAGAAGGTAAGCCTATAACACATCTGGATTGAGATAGACTGCCTCAAAGCTCGCGTGCGCTGTAATGCACGGGATATCTGTGATCGCATAAAACAGTAGCATGTTCTCAGCATGTTAACAGTGTGTAATGCATTCAGGTGATCAGAAGATTTTTACACGTCAATCATATAACAGTAGTTTGAATAGCCACAGAGACATTGCACGTCTTCGATGTTTTCATCCTCACTAATGTTGCGCTCTGGCTCAAATCGAAAAGGCTGATCAGGTTTTAAAAGGAATATTAGGACCTGTATGCGTTACTAGATTACCGTTGCACCAAAACAGATAAAAAGCCTCAGTCATCAGGGCTAAAGTGAAGAGAATAAAGATGCAGTTAGGAAGTTTTATTCGTCCACATTCTGCACAACTTCCTATTCTTTTCTCCTCTTATCGCTTGTAAAGCAGTAAAGACTTGCATCGCTTCTCTTGTGGCTCATCGACTGAAAAGTACAACCAAAAGCTGCACAATGTGGCATCGTATATTATATTCCGAGTTGTGTTGCGTTAAAAATAGCAATAGGCCAGTGTCAGTAGCTCAGTGAGTGCAACCTTTTGACGTCATCGACATAGAATGCAAACAAAATGGCACCGCCCATTGTCAAAATATGTCATGGATTTTTTAAATAACGTAAATCTTTCATGGGTTTTTCTACTACATATTTCAGTTAGAGACATCATTTATGTTATATTAAGCCATACAAGTCTTAACACCAGGGGTTCCCTTTAATATTGCATTACTCATTTGTTCCTGTGTAGTTATTCATTAATGATGGAACAGGATTCTAAAGTGTTACCTATTTTTTGTGTGTGTTTAATGTACTTCATCAAAATATATGGGCGCAAATGTTTCATTCATGGAACGACTCGGAGAGGTACATTCAAGCATCTGTTGCAACTATAGGCACTATAGGCAGAAAACATTGCAAGAAAGGTGGGCTGCAACCAAATCAGTTCAGAGTGAATATAATGAACTCTGTCAGCTGTGGACTGGAGACAGAGGTAAAGAAAAACAAAAATATATTTAAAAAAAAAAAAAACTTGCTCTGGCACGAGAACTTAGGAGGAGAGCTCAGCTGCGGGCTAGGAGACAGGCAGTGACTTGGCCACCACCACAGACCCACCAGCTGGAGGGCATTCTGGATAAGGGTCAAAATACATGATGAAAGTTATCCTGAATCTGATGACATCTACCCTTGGCCACAGGCAACACTCAATGTAACCAAGAGCTGAAACTGGCAATAAAGATACACATGGATTTAACGGTTAACGAGGACAACACATTATAGCAAAACTCACATATACTGTAGTAGAGCTGTACATTTAAAATGACAATCAAGAAAACATTTGATTTGAGGTAAACACCAGAGAAAAATCCAAATGGTAAATAAATATGTGCAGTAATGACACTGACATTGACATTGTCAAGCAGTAATGTCTGGAGTATCTAAGTGAGGGATAAACAAGACTCAAAAATGGGTGCATTTTCTGAGGACACTGGGACAGCGAGCTCACTCTCTCCTCTAAAGAGCGATGACACTGCGATCAGACAGAAAAGGAGAGTGAGGGGAAATTAAAGTGGCTGACCTATTTGGGCAGCCAAACTGCCGCATACCAATAGGAAACAATGACTGACGAGACCAAAACGGAAGTGGATGTGGAGACAGAACACTTGCTGACGCATTTGCTTTTACTGTTTCTTTTATATATATATATATATATATATATATATATATAGTAAAAGAGAGAGCAATTTTGAGTGTTACTTCAAGGAATAGTTCACCTCAAAATGAAAATCCGGTCATTATTTACTCACTCATGTTTCCAGCATCTGAATTCTTGTGGAACACAAAAAAAGTTCTCCATAAAATAACAGTTCCTAGTAACTACATATGCACAGTAGCATGGCTCAAAACTACTCAAAAATCTTCTTATAGCTTTAAGTTATAAATGTCTTTCTCTGCCCATGCTCATTTCATTAATTTATAGTTCAGGAAACCCTCCATTCTATATTTAATCATGACTCTAATCAAATATGGAGTCTGTGGTGCAAGCTGGACATCAATAGCATCAAACGTTACTGCTTTGTGCATGACCAAACATCACAGACATGTCATAGACTTTGTCTATTTGGTGCTTGACAGACTTGGACCACATTTTCCTTGTTCTTAAAAAAAAAAAATTAAAAAAAAAAAAGGCGTTGTCTCAAGAAATAGCTATCTGCGTGCACACGAAACCACTGAAACCGACTCAAAACGATGTAGTATACATGCCAGACCAGTATGTGGCACTGATACACAAAAAAATGGAGAAGAAGGATTGGCGCATGCGAGTCGAGGGGTCGAGACGTGGGTTGATGACATCATCATTTCACAAAATATATGGACTGGCTGTACACATGAAAATGCAAGGGTGACGTTATCACATGTAGGATCCGTTCACACTTGTAGTTCGGTTCATTTGGTTTGTTTGGTCCAGACCAAAAAAAAAAAAAAAAAATACATTTAGTCCTTGTCCGATTAGCGTTCAGATTGGTCATTTTATCACTGAACCAAAAGATACCTAACCTAAAGGCATAGGGATACATTCACAACCTGATTGGTCGGATTTTATGACGTATTGCCTATTTTGAGACGGAACTTACCGAACATCCAAAACAATGCTGTGTGCTGAGATAAATGCGCTTGTTGTGTGTGCGTAGCCTGCATATGATGGTATTTTGGCCAGCTGGGAACTCGTGAAGAGCTTATAAAATGTATAAAGGAGTCAAAAAAGCGGCGGGAATCCCTCCATCACACACACAAACGATCTGCTGCGTGGCGATGCGTGTCTGATGCCTGTGATGGGCAACTCGTGACTATGAAAAACGATATGCATGAGGATTCTGTCCTTTTTAGGGTCTCATCTTCCTGTTTTTGGTTTGTTTACATGTCTTTGGTCCGTGTTGCGTTCATATATCATTCCAACCACATCAGAGTTCAATGGAAGCGGACCGAGACCCATCTTTTCAGCTTGTTTGGTGCGCACTAGGGTTCAGATGGCAGCGTTCACACATGTTCAAATGAACCCCACTAACAGAGCAATCGCAAAAATAACAACATACAGGGCTGGAAACATATGAGGCTTTGTAAATGATGACAGAATTTTTATTTTTGTGGGAGCTATTCCTTTAAGACAATCCCTGAAATTGCACACACTGAAAACTTAGAAACGCATTAAACGCTTCAGTAAATGCGGTCCTGTGAGCATCGCACAGGTCCCCCGTTTACACAAATGTATAATCCTTTACATATTAATTAGCAATCAAACCAACAGATGCATCTGATGCTTGAGTTGTTTCATTTAAAAAGCACTGTTGCAGTCTTTGGCTGGGTTTCTATGCTCTGCCGAGGCACACTAGAAAAAAGGACGACAACGGACTTTGTAAATCCTCTATGGTAACAGCAAATAACCAAAGCAAGAGCATAACTGCCATAAATTACCTCCAAGTGTGGTGTGTCCATGCACAGAGGGATGCTGAACAACTGGTGTCCAGGTGCCATGGAAACAACTTGGAAATGAATATCCCGACACTGTGAGGCTGGCACAAGACATCAGGAAATGTTCCTTCGACCTCCCCTCGGCTCAGTTGTAAACATGGACACAACACATCATGCAAATTACTGGGCTCGACTACTACCCAAAAGATCTCAAATGGGCCAAGAACATCACATCTGTTACTGTGAACGAACACTAGCACAGACCTCCTGCACCATTGCAGCAAAACCCATTTTTAAACAGTTTGCACTTTGCACTGAGGCATTTTCTTTTGAGTATGGTCTGGTTTTGGACAAAAGGGTTTCAGAATGTACTCTCTCAACTACTTCTCAACTAACTTTTCTTGTAGTCAAAGATGTCTGTTCCCTTCGCTTTTGTGTCTGCACCAGTCTGAGTACAGAATGTATCCGACATAAAGATCTCTTTGTATTACTATATGCATTTCCCAACTAAACTTCATTTTCATATAGATCAAACTAGAGGTGGGCGGTATGGCAAAAAATATCATATGATATTATATATCATATTATTAATATATTTTTTCAGGCAAGATCACAATCCCCAATCTTATCACAATTTGTTTTCATGTTGGATTTGAGACTATTTTGCAAGTTACAGAGCAGTACAGGCAAACTAATTTCCTTATTTTAAAAAAAATATATTAAAAATAACAAATGTGGCATCAGCGGTTTTTAATGAGATCCCTAACAAACTTTTTATTTGTTATCTTTATATATAAAAAAAAAAAAAAGTTTTGAATCCTAAACAAAGTTCTATGAAATTTTCTTTAATTTGTCTCAGTATGTAAAAAGTCCAATCTAAATGTGTACTCTGATTTAATTTATATAATTGTCATAATCACCATTATTCATTTTTAAATATATTCTTTAATAAACAGTAGCTAAAACATATTAATTTGGGTAAACTAATTCATCTGTGCTGCAAATGTTATTTAAGTAAGTAATGATGCTCAATATCCAAGAAAAGTTTTCTTTCTTTTTTTTTTTTTTTTTTTTTTTTGCATTATGTTTTACAGTCTCACCATGCATTTTAAATCAAACAGAGAAAAATACAGTCTGGTGCCCCAAACTTTAGAAGTGTGAAAACTGAGCAATACAGTTCGAGCAAAACAAGTATGTAAATGGCTCAACAAAAACAATATTGTTAAAAGCAAAACAATAAAACTCCAATTGCAAAGCTATTAGTATGTCAAGCCCACCCACAATGAGGAGGGCAGAGGACAACACCCCCCCACCCCCAACCCAGTCACTGTCAGGTTTATTTTAGCTGCACATACAATTTACCTTGTGCATAATAAAACTGGCCTTATCGAGTCTATTCCATTTGCCAGGGAAGTTATTCAAATTCTGTATTAACATACCACTGCAAAGTGAAATTGATGGAACATGTCCAAATCTGTGCATGACATCTAGCAAAATATAGATCAACAGTCCAGTCAAAACAGGTTCTTTCATTAAACAGGTGATACAAAACTCCATCAGCGACTAATATCCACTGGCAGTTGGCGGAGATTGGATTTTTACATTAGTGTCAAAATTCATTCTCAATTCGCTGTGGAGAAAGTTCAATTTTAAGATTGGGCTACAAGGCTTATGGTCAGAAAAAATAGGTGTGTGTGTGTGTGTGTGTGTGTGTGTGTGTGTCTGCGTCTGTGTCTGTGTATATATATATATATATATTATATATACTTGAAAAAATAATGATAATTAAAAAAAAAATCTGCTTTGTTTATAAGCTTTACAAATCCAATGATTTAAAGTAATGTACTTTCTGCCAACAAATGCACTGCTCTATTTAAAGGAATAGTTCACCCAAAAATGAAAATTCTGTCATAATTTACTCACCCTCAAGTTGTTTCAAACCGGTATGAATTTCTTTTGGAAAACTTCTTCAGCAAACATTTGATGGGCCCCAATGACTTCCATAATATGGAGGGGAAAAAAATTCACTGGAAGTCAATGGGGTCCAATAAACTGTTTGGTTACCCATATTCTTCAAAATATCTTCTTTTGTGTTCCACAGAAGAAAGAAATTCATACAGGTTTGGAACAACTTGAGGGTGAGTAAATTATGACAGACTTTTCATTTTTGGGTGAACTATCCATCTATTCCTATAGGCAATGCTCGTCTTGCACTAGCTCTGCAATGCGCCACTCATTACATAATCACGTTGGAAAGGTCACTGAAACTTCAATTTGGACCTTCAACCCGTTAGTAACCGTTGAAGTCCACTATATGGAGAAGAGAATGTTTCCTTAAATGTTTTCCTTAAAAACCAAAATTTATTTTTGAATGAAGAAAGAAAGACATAAACATCTTGGATGACTTGGACTAAATTATCAGGAAATTTTAATTCTGAAGTGAACTAGGCCGACTTTTACTAGAACAACCTCTGAGAAACAAAATGTTCCTCCTGCCAAACAATAAAAAAGATATAGCAACTAAACCTGGTAGAACAATGTGCTAGCAACACCAAGGTTGTAGGTTGGTTCCTAAGGAAGTATTGATAAAAATCTCTTAAAATGTACTGAAAGTCACTTTGGATAAAGACATCTGACACATGCATACATGTAAATGTCTGACACCTGTACGTCTTATCTGTTTTCATTATTAACAATACATCAAGCAGATGTGAATTACTTTGTCATTTAAAGGACTGATAATTAAGCAGAACTGATTCTTTATGTAAGCATCAGTTTGGCATATGAGCCATGCTGCAGTCTATGAATAATTTGAGTCTTACCAGCAGTTGACCCTTCATTATTGCATCTTGGGTTGCTTAACAAAAGCTCACCAATCAGATCATCACCATAGCCATTTCAAGTGTCACTCACAAGGTCAAATCTCACTTTTTGCATAGGTACTTATCATATAAATTACCGTTTGAAATGTCACCCCGCCCACCACTACCTTATGATGATTAGAAAGAAATCTGAGGGCTTTTCACTTCCTTCAAAGTAGAAGACTTCTAAAAACGTGTCAGTTATGAAGGCATTGTTTTAGGTAATGTTTCAATCAATTAATGCTATAAAATACATTCATGTTGTCGAGAATTCTGTCATTACTAAAGGCTCGTTCAATAACTATAAAGATAACTATATTAGCATCCACACTAACGCATGATAACATTCTGTTTATTACAATTTAAAACCCAATATCAGTCAGTATCGATACATGAAAAATTAATATTAGTTGTTAACTGATACTGATATAATTTGCTCCATAATGTCACCACCAAACTGGAAAAATAATGACTTTCCAAATCGAATCTCGACACATTGTCTGCCATTGGTCGGTCAAACATATAGTCCTGCTCATTGGTTGAACCACTGTTGCAATGTCGGGCTGGTTAATAGCACCACAGTATTTATAATCAACCTAATAATACCTATGAATAGAGAAAATATTTCCACAAACTGCACATCAACTTTAAATTGACACTTTCATCATTTGGAAATAACCTGACAGAGAAAAAAGTAACACAATATGGATTTCACAGCCAGGGTGAAGCACTGATTCAAAAGCTGCCAAATAAATAACTAAATGAAAAATCTTATATAAAACCACAAATCAATAGCGTGAGACGACCGTCCAGTTCTCCCCAGACGAAAGGTTGTGATGGGCAGAGAAACTATGTGAAAGGCTGTCCTGTGGCCTCTTAAATTGGACAGGGAGAACGTTTCCACCAACACCTGATCACAGCTCAGCAAGCTATTATTAAAAAGCCTCCTGCACTAACTAGATTTCCTTGCACTGGATCATAGCAGTGACAAGGCTGCTGTCAGTCAGGAAGTGGAGATGATGACCCTGTCTGGAATACGTGACCTTTTGACCACCACCAGACCATAACAGTCCCAAACAGACTTGATTTTATTTCATTTACTGAAAGTGTTGGCTTATCCATGCTGAAGCTTCAGTGTAACTCAGACCAGGCAATAATCAATAACATTTTTATTACATTTATGCATTTGGCAGATGCTTTTATCCAGAGTGAAGTGATGCTGAAGTCAAGCTATGAATGTTCTTGCACTTCTTATGCATCAAGCCTTGGAGTTGCTAGAGCCATTCTTTACTATTTGTAATAATAATAATAATAATAATAATAATAATAATAATACTACATTTAACAATTTTGTTATTATTTGTGTTATTTTTATTATTATTATTATTATTATTATTATTAATTAGAGTAACACTAATAAAAATTTAAATAATTTTATGTAAAATAGACAAACAAATATAAAAACAATAAAAAGTGATTTAAATCCCCATCCACCATTGAACAGGAACATAATAATAATAATAATAATAATAATAATAATAATACATTTAACAATAATGCAACTAAATTAGTTATTATTTTTGGCTAGTATTATTATTATTATTATTATTATTATTATTATTATTATTATTATTATTAATTCCTGTAACACTGTAACATTCCTGTAAAAATATGTGAAAAAGACAAACAAATATAAAAACAATAAAATGAGGTTTAAAGCTCCATCCACCATTGAACAGAACACAATAATAATAATAATAATAATAATAATAATAATAATACATTTAACAATAATTATTATTTTTGGTAATTACTATTATTATTATTATTATTATTATTATTACTACTACTACTACTATAACGGCAGCAACAATTATTATTATTATTATTTATTACATAAATAATAATAATAATAATAATAATAATAATAATAATAATAATAATAATATATTTAACAATAATGTAAATAAATTAGTTATTTTAGTTATTATTATTATTATTATTATTATTGTTGTTGTTGTTGTTGTTGTTGTTAGTGTTAATGTAAAAATAATAATACTAATAATCATTATTATTAATTTATATATTATTTATTATTAATTCATTATTAACTATGCTAATAATACTAATACTAATAATAATAATAATTATTATTATTATTATTATTATTATTATTAATAATAATATTATTATTACTACTACTACTACTACTACTACATGAATAATAATAATAATAATAATAATAATAATAATAATAAAGACAATAAAATGTGGTTGAAAGCCCCGTCCACCATTGATCAGGAACATAATAATAATAATAATAATAATAATAATAATAATAATAATAATAATGATGATAATGAATTAATAATGAATAATACGTATAATATAAATTAATATAATACAATTTATAATTTCACATTCAACTGTGCACAGGCAAATTGCTTGTCACTGGAAACGTCTTTGCATCTGGTAAAGATGCGTAAAGGGCAGCTTCATAACCTTTCACCAGTCTGCAATCAGGAGAACTTTGAGACAGACAAAAGCGCAATCAAAATCATTTACTTCTCTTTGCTATTGTACAGGTCAATAGCTTCTGCAAGACAATTAATAACTACACTCTGACCTGCTGATTGTTCAAGATTATATGGTGAGAAGGACATCATCTACACTTTTTAGCACTGATTCCATCTTCATTGCAGGCGAAATATGTAGAGGTACGTCTAGAACAAGAACAAGAACAAGCTCAAGCTAAACTACGAAACGACCTCCACCCTCATTTTTTTCTATTGGACATAATTAGACTCCTAATCAAATTTCACTCAAACAGTTGAGGACAAGCTGATCGGGGCCCTCGGCCTTCAACCGAAAGAGGCTTCTCAGTATTCAGTGCACATAATGATCAGCCAGGAGCTGAGGTGGGCTGAAAGACTCACTTTTACAGCCTTCAGCACAATTACTTTCAGTTAAACAGGTAGGAACTTCCCTGCATCGTGGCCACAAACAGCACAGAAAATTAATGATGGAATAAGACACAATGACAACGAATACATCACAGGAATCCCTGCCTATTAAAGCTGCAATGTTTTGAAGTTTTTAGACTGCCGGAGAGTACAGTAGCAATAGACCAACAATCCCTGCAGTCTTCAAAGAAACCTATTCTCAATGAAGTCTAATTAAAGTTTCAGAGCTCTGCGCATCTTTGGCGGCATGCAGGGGATGCGTGAGGGTTATTTGTGTTTCGTCATATCTGCAGCGAGGACTAAACTGTGAAT
Source organism: Ctenopharyngodon idella (assembly GCF_019924925.1). Classification (NCBI taxonomy): domain Eukaryota; kingdom Metazoa; phylum Chordata; class Actinopteri; order Cypriniformes; family Xenocyprididae; genus Ctenopharyngodon; species Ctenopharyngodon idella. The sequence goes on from NC_067231.1 coordinate 25,340,971, forward strand.
GAAGAATGAAAGATGTCCTGACACTTTTTTTTTTTTTTTTTTTTTTTTTTTTTGTCGATGGTGCAGCCAGGAACCTCTGTGGGAGATGATTTTCCCTGAGGAGTTGGATGGTTGCCTCAGGCAAGGTCTCTGAGGAAGAGTGATAGTACCTACAGGCACAGTTTCCGTTCAATAGACGCCACACTTCTGCCATTTTTTTTTTTCGACAAGTGGGAAGATTAAGCTTTTTCTTTTTTTTTATTCATTTCCCTGTCACTCTCCTTTAGTCCTGCATAGGGAGTGGGGTCAAATTCCTCAGCCGTTTAAGGTCGAGTTTAACTCGATTTATTGGAAGATCATGACATTCCGGTTCGGGTTTTTCCTCAGGCTCAGTTCAACAATTCTGTCATTGCTGGCACCACTGGGATGGTTCTGTATGGAGTTTTTTTTTTTTTTTTTACATGTTTTATTGAAAAGAGCTCTTCTATATGCAAAGAACTCAATGAATGTGCCATCGTTACTTCATTAAAAGCCATCAGATTTCTTTTTTGCCTTGCATCGTCAACTAAATAGTTTTTTTTCTCACAAAGTCAAGTACTAAACCAGCAAAGCACTTGACCTAGTAAATTACCATACTCTTTTGTCTGGCCAATTAAAACCATTAAAAGCGTCTAATGACTGCACTTACACCTTGATTTCATCCAATATCAACAACTGTAATAAAGCGACAAGCCCTCGCACTTGACCTTGAGGTGATTTTCTTCATTAAGGACTAATGCACTTAACTATGACCACACAGCATGTGCATGCTTGCAAAGAAGCCTGTTCATCGTCTGTTTAGCAACATCACAACAGCAAAAGCATGTTTTAAATTGCATATAAGGGTCATTCTACAGAACTGGTGCAAACTGATGTCTTACAACCAAAAAAAAAAAAAAAAAAATTTATATATATACACACAGGTACTGGTCATATAATTAGAATATCATCAAAAAGTTGATTTATTTCACTAATTCCATTCAAAAAGTGAAACTTGTATATTATATTCATTCATTACACACAGACTGATATATTTCAAATGTTTATTTCTTTTCATTTTGATGATTATAACTGACAACTAAGGAAAATCCCAAATTCAGTATCTCAGAAAATTAGAATATTACTTAAGACCAATACAATGAAAGGATTTTTAGAAATCTTGGCCAACTGAAAAGTATGAACATGAAAAGTATGAGCATGTACAGCACTCAATACTTAGTTGGGGCTCCTTTTGCCTGAATTACTGCAGCAATGCGGCGTGGCATGGAGTCGATCAGTCTGTGGCACTGCTCAGGTGTTATAAGAGCCCAGGTTGCTCTGATAGTGGCCTTCAGCTCTTCTGCATTGTTGGGTCTGGCATATCACATCTTCCTCTTCACAATACCCCAAAGATTTTCTATGGGGTTAAGATCAGGCGAGTTTGCTGGCCAATTAAGAACAGGGATACCATGGTCTTGAAACCAGGTACTGGTAGCTTTGGCACTGTGTGCAGGTACCAAGTCCTGTTGGAAAATGAAATCTGCATCTCCATAAAGTTGGTCAGCAGCAGGAAGCATGAAGTGCTCTAAAACTTCCTGGTATACGGCTGTGTTGACCTTGGACCTCAGAAAACACAGTGGACCAACACCAGCAGATGACATGGCACCCCAAACCATCACTGACTGTGAAAACTTTACACTGGACCTCAAGCAACGTGGATTGTGTGCCTCTCCTCTCTTCCTCCAGACTCTGGGACCCTGATTTCCAAAGGAAATGCAAAATTTACTTTCATCAGAGAACATAACTTTGGACCACTCAGCAGCAGTCCAGTCCTTTTTGTCTTTAGCCCAGGCGAGACGCTTCTGACGCTGTCTGTTGTTCAAGAGTGGCTTGACACAAGGAATGCGACAGCTGAAACCCATGTCTTGCATACATCTGTGCGTAGTGGTTCTTGAAGCACTGACTCCAGCTGCAGTCCACTCTTTGTGAATCTCCCCCACATTTTTGAATGGGTTTTGTTTCACAATCCTCTCCAGGGTGCGGTTATCCCTATTGCTTGTACACTTTTTTCTACCACATCTTTTCCTTCCCTTCGCCTCTCTATTAATGTGCTTGGACACAGAGCTCTGTGAACAGCCAGCCTCTTTTGCAGTGACCTTTTGTGTCTTGCCCTCCTTGTGCAAGGTGTCAATGGTCGTCTTTTGGACAACTGTCAAGTCAGCAGTCTTCCCCATGATTGTGTAGCCTACAGAATTAGACTGAGAGACCATTTAAAGGCCTTTGCAGGTGTTTTGAGTTAATTAGCTGATTAGAGTGTGGCACCAGGTGTCTTCAATATTGAACCTTTTCACAATATTCTAATTTTCTGAGATACTGAATTTGGGATTTTCCTTAGTTGTCAGTTATAATCATCAAAATTAAAAGAAATAAACATTTGAAATATATCAGTCTGTGTGTAATGAATGAATATAATATACAAGTTTCACTTTTTGAATGGAATTAGTGAAATAAATCAACTTTTTGATGATATTCTAATTATATGACCAGCACCTGTTTATAAATAAAATCATCATTTATTGGATACTTTCAATTGGGAGGTGGCTGTCCCGAACCCTAACCCCTAACTTGTGAAAATTATATTTTTGCAATTTTTTCCATTGTTGTTTTATTTTTTTATTTTTGTTTAAAAGTGAAGTTAAAAAAATATTTATTTTCTATTTTATTTTTAAATCATGAAACTTAATGTAAAAAAAAAATAAAAAATGTCATGTCACTACTGAAACATTGTATGTTTTAGTCCACTGGCTGAGACTGATTTCAACCACACTTCTACATTTTTTGATCAGGAAATATTTGTGTCCCTCTCTCTCATAGTCTCTCTTTCGTAGTAGATAGGTACCATCATTTTGAGTTAAATGTGTTTAAAAGTCTGAAAATGTGTGTGTAACTTTAAGGAAAGTCACTACCAAACACCTTTTTTCTGCAATTAAGCAAACTTTTTTGAGTGTTAGTCCATAACATTTTGTTTTTATGTGTGTACAACTGTTCAGAACTGTGCTAGATAACCATGTGCTGATTAGCATCTTTGAGCTAGGCTCAAAAGTATCTAAAATTGTCACTACCGAAACAGTCACGACCGAAACATGTGGTGAAGTTTCGGTAGTGACATCATTGTTTTTTCAGTGTTATTTGATAAAATTTTAGGGTTTTTTTTTTTTTCTGTGTACAACTGTTCAGAATTGTGCTAGCGAACCATGTTCTGATTAGCATCTTTGAGCTAGGCTCAAAAGTATCTAAAATTGTCACTACCAAAACAGTAATGACAAAAGGGAACACATATTCATTTATTTGGGGGAAATAAACAAAATTTTAGTACAGTTATGCAAATCAGTAGTATTCTAATATGTTTTAGTAGTGTTTCAGTACGCGAGTTAAAATTCTGTAATGTGATATGTGCCATATTTAGTGTGTTTTGTGATTTTAGATAGATATTCTAGAGCTTAATTCAGTGTTCCTCTGGCTGGCTTGAAAGTATGAGTAATGATGGCTGGACGCTATTAGCTTGTAATTGTGCAGCTTGGGCTGTAACTCACTCTCATCTTTTATGGGAAGTGTAATCAAATGGTCACTCTATCGCCACAATAAATCACACACTCTCCTCATTGCTTTCCGCTCATTTTCATTTCATAACTGCAGCTGCTCTCTGCAGTCAGTGATGCATTGAAAAAGACTAACACAACAAGCAAAATTGAAACTTTTAAAAAAAGATTAAAAAGAAGCAAAATCGCTATTCACTTGACAAATTAATTAATGTTGCATCAGTTGAAATATCGTATTAAACTTCAGCTCAAATTCTAAAAAGTTTTTTTCCACTCATTTTGACATTTGAGATTTTTTCATCATTCTTCAAAGCCACATATTATAATCACAAGCTTATACAAGTCTTATATTCTCAGATTCAGAATAATTTCTTAATTTCTACTAAAAACTTTTCTGCCATAATGAACATATGGCAGTAGGGCAAGGTGGTGTGATTGTACAAATGCTTCAATCTGTAGAGATTTTGCTTTACGGTATGTTTACATGACAACAATGTACTAAAAACGGAAAAGTTTTTTCTTTGTACAGATGACAACGTTATCAAATCTATCCCTGTTCACCCAGATCCGCAGAAACGACTAAAAACACTGTATTACGCATACCAGAGTAGTAGTTGGCGATGTCACTTTGTAAAGAAAGACTACGCGCATACGCATTCTTTTACAGAGCACTTATTTTATCTTGCGGCTTCCCTAATAAATCGGAAGTCTCACACATTCACAGAAAATACATTGAAAAATAAGGTGCATAGACTAAACATGTAATATGCATGTGCATGACATCACCATTTTCACAGATTTGCGTTTCTGCAGTTTACACAGAGATGACAACGGTATCGTTTTCAAAAACTTGCACTTTGAAACCCGTTTTCAAAAGTTTGCTTTTTCAGGCCACCAAAACGCCGTTGTCGTGTAAATGAACGGCCAAAACACACAAAAAGTTTTCCGTTTTTAGTTGAAAACGGCTTCGTGTAAACAGCCCCTCAGTCATCAAAAACATGTTTAATCTTGATTGCAACATGGCCACCTAAAGACAATAAAGAAGATGGTGGGGCTGATTTTATTAAAACAACTAAAATTCCTGAACAGGATAAGAATTTTTTTATGAAATTTGGTGCATGAATGCAGGGTCTCTTATGCTAAATGTATGTAGAGCCTCTTACATGATCAAGCTTTGGCCAGTCGATGTTACTATATTAATGATAAATCTCTAAAAAAAACTTTGGGACTCTTGGTAATTTACTTGAATTTACTTGAAATTATCATATGCATCTCTGATCAAGGTCCCGAATGAATATATTATGAACACAATTAACTAAATAATTGGTCATTATATAAGATTAACAATTTACTCAACCTCATGTCGTTTCAAACTTATATGAACACACACACAAAAAAAAAAAAAAAAAAAAAAAAAAAGATATTTTGAAAAATGTCTAAGTGTTTTTTGAATCCCCTTGACTTAAAATATCTTCTTTTGTGTTCCACAGAACAAAGAAAATCTTATGGGTTTGGAGCGACATGAGAGGGGTAAAAATAATGACAGAATTTTCCTTTTTGGGTGAACTATTCCTTAAATGTCTAAAGGTCTGGAAAAGCGAGTTGTTTGCAATATATAGAGTATATAATAGTAAAACTATAACCTTGAAAAATAAAAATAAAAAATGAAAAATAACCTTCATTATGAAATGCAAATAAAATATTACTAATGTGCATAAGTTGTTAATAATTCCTGTAAAAAAAAAAGAAAAAAAGCCGATAAGCTAAAGAGGCTATTGTGCTTATAACCCCATAATGGCGACTTGCATTTTAAAGGGGTTTTTTTTTTTCGGCCCTAATCTATTCAGGGTCTGCCAGAGCATGTTTTCTTTATCAAATCTGCCCCTATGGGGTAACGTATGTGTGATGGGGGGTAGCGTACTGTAGCATTACTGGAGCTGCTCTGTGTTTTGCGCTCTGATTGGGGCCAATAAGGCAGTGCCTGTTCAAGGAGGAGGACAACCTGTCCTCTGGCACTGGGTCCTCTTTCCTGGGTGTAATTAGCTTTGATTTAAAGATGGAACACAGACCTATTATTTAATATATCTGCTGCTAATGGTGGCAAATTGTACTAATAATCTCATGGTGGAGATTATGAAGGTCAGGAGAGGCAGCAGCAAGAAAACGGATGTCAGAAAGTGCTGCTTCACTCTGAGAAGACAGACATTGACACACACACACCAGCGGCATTTAACGTAATGTCAAATACCTACTGAAAAGATCAGCATTGGTGGGATGAAAGTGAAGGACTGACGACAAATAAGCTATAGGACACATAAAGGGGTGTAATAGTACATATATTCATACTGAAAGTTTTCACGTGTATACCAAATGAATACAGTGTTATTTTAACCACTGCATGTGCGGAACCTCTCTGTGTGCGGAACATAATTTCAAAGAGTTTCCCTCTTAGGATGGGACAATACTGTTAATATTGATATACTTTGAGGTTGAGAACACACCACAAAATAACGAAGGACACAGAATGAGCTGCTGCCGTGTAATCGCACGATCCAAGTTGAGAAGTGACACAGACTTCAATGAGCGAGTGCCGGTGCGCATGTACAGTATGTCAAATAGACAGAGGGGATTAGAATAGGACCACAATAATTCAAACCTAATTCTAAAATATTATGCCAACATATTTTGCATCCAAAAGCACTTCAAAATCTCTTCCCCCAATTACAACAGCACCATAAACTGCAGTGTTTGCTGCTGCCGGTTGCAGTAATATAGACAGACTTTTTTTTATTATTTAAGGACAGACATTTATTTAGTAAACCACTGTTTAATAAATAAAAAATAAAAAATAAAAATAAAAAACATGGTTTGCTTTTTTCCCATATGCTGTACCAAAAACGTACTGAACCGTGACTTCAAAATTTTTTGACTTTTACTCCATCTATTTTGTCCACTTTCGACCACTTCTGTCCTGATTTCTTCAAGAGGAGGGTCTATTGGCGGAAAAATGTATGGGCTTTTTTAGATCTTTCGATCTAATGGACGAAATATGGTTGCGCAATTTACATATGAACGCGGACAGAGACGATGTAAAAACATATGGAGAACAGCAGCTTTCGTTTGTGCTCTGACAGCCACAAGACTGGTGTGACTGTGTGTTAGAAATCAGGACTGGTGAGAGAACATTGTGCTTGGTACATTTTTCATCTTCAAACCAAACTTGGGTCTTCAGCCTACAAAGTTAAATCCCACCTGGCTAGCGCGCCTCCCATAATGTTTCTGCATTAGGCCAGTAGACGGAGAGTAGGCGGACTTTTGTGGTGGTTCAAACACATTCGACCACATAAGCGTCTACACTATGAAAGCAATCTGATCTAATGTGTTTTTGACTACATCAGAAAGTGCGCAACCTCAAACCTCAAAACGTTTTAGATCCCGTTTACACCTGCATTTATGTGTCCACTTGTGATCTGATTGACGAAAATGCTTCTTAATACCAGATGTAAACGGCCCTAGACACATATAACTATAGAACTGCACCCAAAGGACACGGAGATACTGAGAATTATTATTTCATCTTTCTTTTCTATGTTGGTGCATTTTATGTTGTGTGTGTGTGTGTGTGTTTCTTTTTACAGAGAGAAATTGGGTTTAAAATAAGATGCTACGCATGAAGCCATTACTGGCACAATAATGGAGGACTATTCGCTGAGCTATCTGGGATGCCATTCAGCAACCTTGATTGAGCACCGCTCTAAAGACACAGGTGTGATTGCCTCAATAGCCACATTACCAAGAGAGAAACACACATTTTTTTTTTTTTTTTTTTAACAACTGAAAGTTTGACAGCCCAGGATCACATTGAGATATTATCCAGCAGTGTGGCATGTTGCCCCAATGGAACCTGCTTTAAACATCCAATAATAGACTTTTTTTTTTTTTAATTTAACTGTATATGACTTCCCCTGACCTGAAAGTCATGACAAAAGACTGTCAAACATGATGAAAAGTGGACTACAGGCTAGTGATATGTATTGTATGTATATTGACCTCTAAAGGCACCCTTTGTCTATTACTTGTCTGCCACAATATTGTATGTCACAGTAAATGTCTTAATAAATTAATTTGGGAGTTTTTCTTAGCAAATAGCCTACGGATATGTGCTGTTATGTTTGAACATTTATTTAAAAAAAAAAATAAAAAATAAAGTTTGTGGTTGGTTTATTTTTATTTAATTTTTTTTAATGTTTTTGAAAGTCTCTTACTGTATGTTCACCAAGAATGCATTTATTTAATTAAAAATAAAGGGGGGAAAAACAGCAATACTGTGAAATATTATTACAATTTAAAATAACTATTTTCTTTTTTAATTATTTTATTTATTCTTTGATGGCAAAGTTGAATTTTTCTCCAGTCTTCAGTGTCACATGATTCTTCAGAAATCTTTTGAATATGCGGATTTGGTGCTGAAGAAACATATCTTATTATCAATGTTGAAAACAGTTCTGCTTAGTATTTTGTGGACATAGTGATAGATTTTGGTTTTCAGGAGTCTCATAGCATTATAGCATTTATTTGAAACAGAAACGTGTAATAATCTAAAAGCGTTTACGGTCACTTTTGATCAATTCAATGCATAAATCTTGCTGATCCCTTAACTTTTGAATGGTAGTGTATGTATATTTTTCTAGCTCTCAAATCATTTTATGACAGGCAGACAGACGGACAACATATTGAACTGATCCATAACACTATCCTATTGCAATAGCTGCAGGAACAATTCTTTGCGGTCTGGTTAAGTAGTTTTCTTATTGTTCTGAAGTAATGTAGCGACGCGAGCTATACAAAACCATGGGCCTCTCTCAGTCTCTGTTGTAATAGAATCTAAATGTAATGTGTGGGTCTTGACTCTTTTGTGGAATATGATATTGTGGTATGCTTTCAGGCTATGCTAACAAGGACCTCTAGAACTCGATATGCCTGGTTTAGTCCCAGAGTGGGCAGTTCATGTCCCATAGCAACAGTGTCATACTTCATGGGTGTGAGTGTGTGGGTGTGCGTGTGTGTGGAGCGCTGGATATGAACCTGATATTCTTTGATTTGCAGGTCCCTCTTTCTCTGAGGTAATATCTACCTGCTTATGGCTCCAGACAATAGCTGCCCACTAAAAAGCGGTGGAAATTACAATGCTAATAAAATCAATATTATGCAGTTATTTACTCTTGAAAATCCACTGAATGCCGCTGACTCACTGAGGTAAATTTTTTCCAGCTTTTATAAAGTGGCATGAAATGCTTGCAATGTTTTGGCATCATTTGACACAGTTAAACCAAAAACAAAACACAATGTAGAAATGATGGTACACATGGAGAACTGTACTAATGATACACTAACATTGTCGTTCAGGAAAGGCCACCTCATTACTAAGGTATATTCTCTCACAGACCTCCATCTCATTTAATTATCATTAGGGCACTGGAAGACCTGTACACCTTACCGTTAAGTTAATTATGATTAATAATCCTGCCAAGCAAGGCATACAGCCAAAGTCAGTCATGGATGTCTGCCAAAACCAGTGCAGTACTGGTTAATAAGGATGTCCTACAACTACTCATTTCAGATAAAGTCAAACATAACAGGCAAAGTAAATACTCTGTCCTTGCGTGTTCAGTGTCTCTGCAACAAATATGAGGTCCATTGATTCTACAATATGCAAAATTCTTGCACAAATTGATCAAAAATGGTACATTTGCTTTAAATTGTTGGATGCAGATGATCTGAGCTCAACCCCTATCATTTTTCTGAATAACCCATGTTGCAAAAAGACAAAATGCCTATTGAAATAAAGAATTATAGCCTATTACTCTATTGAAGAAAATTACTTATTAGTCTTCTTATATATTAGCCACAGCATTAGACTAAAATACTGCACACATGTTGATGGCACATGAAAAAAAAAATATTTCACACCATTTTTTGGTTAACATTTTATTGAGAATTTTTTTTTTTGACCCCCCACCCTCCCCTCACCCCAAAATATTTTTTTCGTTGCCTCAGGGCAACGTTGTGCAACAATGGTACAGAATCATAGAGAAAATTATCATCAAAATCACAATTTTTTAAAAAAAATGTCAAAAAAATCATTAAGTAAAAAGGGAAAAACACTTGAAAGACATTGATATATTGAATTTGATACATGCATAGGTCTGTATCATGTAGTGTGTCATGCCATATAATGTACTACATGTAATAAGATTTCACTCTGTACGAAACTTCAAACAGCAGTTCTTCTCTGCTGTGAAATAGAGGTGTACGTTACAATTTTTGCACATCACTTTGGGTGTTCCTGCACACCCAGGAACCCTGCATCTTCCCTTCTTATAACACATTATGGTAATGTGTTATAAGAATGTGAGGTATTGTCCAAAACATCCTCGAAAAGTACCCCTTATTGCACAATGTTGCCCTGAGGCAACGAAAAGAAAAACTGAATTTCTAAACATGCAAAATAAAAAAAAACTTCATAAAACCTGACAAAAGGCTTCTCTACATACACACACACACATATTCTATGTACAGTTCATGTCATTTTAAATAAGATTACTAAAGCAAATAATCTTGCCTTCTTCTCACACCATGTGCTCCTGTGACCATGTGTCAGAACAGGATGTCCCACCTTTAAATGGTGCTTGATAGTGACTCCCACACCTTACTGGATTGTTCTTTGGTACTTTCTCGACCTTTCTAATTGGTTGTAATCATTCAAAGAAAAATGTACTAAACATAGGGCTTAAGAAAACTTTCCATTGCCTGAGGGCAACGCTGTGCTGTAGAGGGATAATGGATATGTGATTGTTAACTATAGACAATGAAGGGAAAACAAAAGAATAGGAATATAAGAGTAGAGCTGCACGATTCTGGATAAATTGAGAATCACAATTTTTTGTTTCAAATAGATATCGTGATTCTCCCACGATTCTGAACAGACAACTAAACAAAATAGTATGTAATTTACTAGAGTTTCTTACAAAATTGCTGCAGTATATTTACATTTGTTTTTAAGTAATTTGAATTATTTAAAAAAAAAAAAAAAAAAAAAAAAAAAAAACTAACTAAATACAAACAACTCTTTACTTGACTTATATCAACCTGGAAACTTCATCAAGGTAAACAAAAACACCAGAAACTGGGTAGACAATAAGTAATTTTTGTTATTTTAATTTATCTTTGTTATTTAAAAGTTATTTTCCACAGCTTATTGCGCTTAATAATTTTTTTTAACGTCAAGCAAGTTACACGTAAGTAACAGTGGCGTGTCCAGTCTATTCTCTGCTATATGCGTCAAGCTAAAACTTTTTGCAACTTTTTGAAGTAGCCTATTAAAATCAGATATTCAGATATCGCAAGCTGTTGCGATATGCTTATCGCGATACATTTGCAGTATTTTGATCACTTCGATATATTGTGCAGTCCTAGTTTTAATTAATGATTCAATGACTCACTTATAAAAAGACTTCACTTGTTACATTACTGGATGATTCAGTGTTTTTGAACTAATCTCTTGAATGAGTGATTCAATGCCAAATACATTTTGTCGCCACCTACTGGTGTAATGATGTAATCGATATAATTGTTATTTGAAGCCTCAAGTTACTTTCAAAAGGTGATTTGCTCTAGTTTGATCGTTACCGCAGACATCAGTGTTTATATCTGAACTATAAACTTTTTTCCCAGTACTTCTGTGTTAATTTGATTGATTGTAAGATGATACTGTGTGGTTGAAAAGACTGTTTGTGAAGCTGTTTCATACCTAAACATGACAACTGCTCTCACTGGCTCAGCGGCAGCACATAGATCTGTGATGGTATTTGTCATAGGTTTAATAGACATAGCCGTTTAATAGACATAGCTTTTAACAAGTAATTGTGTATCTCTCTATATATATAGAGTCAACACCAAGGTCTTGGGTTTGATCCCCAGGAAAAACACTAACATTCTGCATAAAATAAATTAATTTAAATTAAATGTATGTCAAATTCATATGTAAATGATACTATTTAAGTTTGTTCCTAAGTACCTAAAACTACCCAAACTATCTTTCCATTAGAAAATACTGAAAATGTATTTTCATTTTTTTAAAAAAGTAAGATTCTAAGAAAATAAGATTGTCTAAATTTTTGTGTTTATATGAAAATGGTTTATCAGGTGTATACGTTCACCCAAAAACAAGATGATGTTGATGATGACAAAAAAACATGGTTCCACTATCCCTCAAAATGTCATTTAAGAGTTTCAAAACTCAGGTGGTTGATACAAAGCAAATCACAATGGCATTCACAGAATAACTTTGAAATAGTCATAACAGCCTTCATTTTGGAAAGCTTTTCAATGGTCCAGGAAATTCATGTTTGAATGTGATTATTGAATTTAGTGAATTCATATTCTCTATTATTCCACATAAAGCCCTAAACGTATTCTTGCCTTTATTTTTGTAGCTCTGCAGTAGATACCAGCTTTTACAATGGGCCATGAAAGAATGGGCGCCTACATTATAAAACACTGCAGTAGTCTGGAAGGTAAATTATCACTTTGTCTGTTCGAGAAATATTGTACAGTTGTGAAGTTATAACTGGAGGTAAATTATCCATTCATATTCTGCTCTATGTATTTGGCCTTCATTGTGCCTAGGAAGTTATTACCTGCTCACAAGACTCTGCATATTTGCTTAAAGTGAAAATACAGGAATCATGACTAACTATGGAGAGGATTTGATGTAAACCAAATGCAAGTTCTTGGAGGTGAAGGAGGAAGTAGGAATCCCAAGTATAAGAATTTCATTGCATTTAAAGAGCAAATTAGCATTTAGTATTCATATAGAGAGGCACAGTTCAAAGAAAGTGTTCAGAAACAGAGAGATTATTACTGTAGCTGTTGAATATTTTCTATGTAACTGATTTAAAGGTGCTATAAGGGAATTCAGATGTTTTTTAACTTCTTAAACAAGCATGGGCTGCTACCCTGACTTTATGCTGTTTACAGACTGTATAGGGGCTGTCGCAGATGAGCAAGGGATATTTTATGCTTACTATTTACCCTAAAAAAAATAATAAAATTATGGAATATTATATCACACATCTGTTTTTGTGCTCAGTGTTGGTTTAATAAAAAATTGTGGGTATTTTCATGCACATAATCCAGTCTGTCCAACATTATGAAAAATGTTAATTAAGTGATTAATTAGTTCAGATTTTTTTAAATGAACCCCTGTAATCCATATGGTGCCCAATTTATTCACACTAAGAAATAATGAGATCCATCATTAAATAGCATGAGAGTAGCTCAGCTCAGTTTTCAAAAAAAGTGCAGTTTTTCCTGTTACTAGCATTGTTTATGAGTGTTGTGTACACAACCTTGCAGCGAAGCAAACCGAGTCAGTGATCACACAAATAATTCAGTTCAGTGAATGTGTTCATGGATTCCGTTCAATACAATTAGACGATTCACAGATGCATTTGAGTGACTGCACATCTGCACATATATATTTTAGGACCCTATGATTTCTGCTATGCAGAAAACACGTACGGAATCGCGGAATTCATACATAAAAATTGAATTTACTGTATAATGCGGAATGTCACGGAATTTGTCAAATTTTGGATGAATAAATCAAAAGTAGATGGGAACACATAAAACAAATCGCGATATGGAGTAGTGTCTGTAAATATTAAACCGCAAGAAAACCATTTCAATATGAATCTTGCATGTTCTGCTCATCTCTGTGTGAATGAATGGAGCAGACGTGCAAATATGTTTACTACACATACTAAAACACACACGTGACGCTCGCTGTGTTTTTTTTCCAGTGTCTGCCATATGATCTGACTATGTGACGACATGAACACAAACTTCATCTCCAGAGCTGCTCTGAGAGTCACTTCATGAGCATTTTACTATTTAATTTGAGAAAAAAAATATAGTCAGTACACAGTACACAGTAACATATACAGTACACACAGAAACTTCAAGATCTTCACAGCAACCCGTCAAAATAAAAGTTTGGTTTAACTTGTGACAGAAATATAGCCTATTACTATTGTATAGTACTATGTGTACTACTATTGTATTACTACAGCAAAGTATAATGTATGTCTTAATGTACTACTACTACTACTACTACTACTAATAATAATAATAATAATAATAATAATACAATAATTATTAAGACTTTATTTTTAAAGGAAAAATCACACCCTTTTTCATCCATGTTTTAATTTTAACAGTAAACCCAAAAAATGTAAACCTAAAAAAAATGAAAGGGTTTATTTAAATTTCAATTGGTTAAAAATAAATGAATGTTTTATGCCCTCATTTGATTACCAGAAATTAAGTTAACACAGAATTTCTGAAAAAAAAAAGCTATTATTACTATTATTGTAAACAGATTAATAAATTAAATTGCTTTTTATTAATTCAATTAATTAATCAATTAGACAATTAATTAGACAACAGAAAAAATAAAACAGAAAAAAAAACAGAATTTGGAAAAAAATAAAACGTACACATACACACACACTTATTCTTTCAAGGCACAAAAAATGAGCTGTTGGAATAATAATAATAGTATATAATCTAATCAACCTTCCTTTATTATAAAAAAAAAAAACTGCATCTTTGATCTTCATCTCATAAGCAAGTACTTATAAATGTGTCATTTTTTAAAAACAAAAAACAAAATTGATTTGTAAGTCTTGACTTATTCATTAAAAAGTACAATTTCAAGATCAAGACTCATGCCTTGACAAATACAACATAACATGGAAGAATGCAGATGTTTGGGACCCATTTATTGAACCAAACGTCATTAAAATCATTCCAATCCTAACTTCCAATATTTAAAATAAATAAATAAAAAATTCTATTTTTCCAACTGTGCTGACTGATAACAGCTCAATTTAAAGACCAAACAACCAACAACAAGCTCAGACTTCTAAATACACATTTTCTTTCTACCTTTCGATACACACACGCACGCACGCACACACACACACACACACACACACACACACACACACACACACACACACACACACACACACACACAACTGGGGTTGACTGAATTACCTCAGCTTTCCCTTTTAGCAGACCACAGATATCAATACATGATAAAGCGATCACCTCAGAACATAAACTTGCTAATTGTTTTCAGTGCATCTTTTATTTAGGGGCTCATCCAGTGTTTCTGTGTGAAGGGGGGACTCTAAATCCTGCACTTCCATGCTTTATTGTAGTTATGATGTCAGGCCCTATTGGGAATTCACTCACCTCTGTGGTTTTGAGTACATCAGATAAGGAATCAAAATAAATAATTCATTTTTCTTTTTCTTTTTTTCTTTCATTGCATGGATTGCGATTGATGCCGTTATCTTTCTTGGATATCCAATACCATTTCTGTCAAGGATCAATCAACTTGATGATCAACATCTCATATGTTCAGTCATGACATTGTGGGTCACAATGGGAAAACGAGATAACCTAATCCTCTTCCTTCCTGTACATACAGGAACTGTACATCCACAAACGCGGACATTATGCGGATTGGATGTCAACATTCACTTACTGCTTCCCTCCTACCTCCCTTTCTTTTTCCTCTCTTCCAAAAGTCCTACACAGATTGTGAAGTAGTATTTTCATCATAAGCAGCAACAAGGGAAATAATCTGATCAAAGAGTCCCAGTGAAGGTTACAGGCAGTAATAAAGGAGGAAGAAACCCTCAGTCTGGAAATGAAGCATTTTCTAATCAAAGACTCCACACACCTCACTATTGTGCGTTTAACTAAGGATGTGAGATAGAGAGAAAAAGAGAGGGAGAGAGAAAGAGGGGGCAATGCAATTTCATAAAGAAACAAAACTTAAGTGATTTTTCTCCTGAACCACCATAGCGCCACTGCGGTGCCGTATTTAAAAGATGCTCTAGTGCCGTTTCAGGGGAAATTTTCGTCATCATTTATTCACATTCATGTTGTTCAAAACCTGTATGAATATTCAAAAATGTTCAGTACACTACAATATAGATATTATTATTCAACTGATGGTGTGTTTGTCATTTTTAAACCACAACTGTCCCCTGGTAAACAAAAAGAATGAAATGATTAAGTCACCTAATAATTAAATGATGACAGCATTTCCATTAGTTTTTAAATTTAGGTTTGAGTATCCTTCAAAATAAGTTAAATATGTCACCAGAAATCAGCACAGAATGAAACAGTTATTATAATGTCTATATAGTTAAAAGTCCAAAGATATTGTATCATTAAAACCTGCATTTTCTGTAAAGCAGCTTTAAACTATATATTTACTTTGAAAGGTTCCACACAAAAAAAACTTGAAATGAATTATCTGTCTTCTGTTTATCTTTTGTTTCCAGAATGTTTGCAGTTAAAAAAAGTTTCAAAAATGACAAATGCACCACAAATGTGTTGCAATAGAGTGCAACAGTCAGTCGGGTTCCAGAAGGAAATTCTCCATAGGGAAATTGATTTTTAACGATAACTGATGAAACTTTAAAGACTATGAGCTACGGAATTGTTAATCGAGAGTATTTGCTTCTGTTGAAGCCGCCAGCCTGCATTATTTGTTTTTAAAATAATTGTTTACGAGAGGAATTTGTGGTAACAACTACATTACCCATGATTCTATGGAGAAAATGTCACCAATCAGCAAGTCAAAACAAACAGAATGTGCCAAAAGAGCTCTTTAGCTCCACCCACCCCCATGAAGCACGCTCTTAAAATTGAATATTTGTATATAATCAACATTTTTAAATGAATAGTTTTATATATCTCCATCATTTTAATTTGATTATGCTGTTCGCAATGCTTCATGGGATTGTAGTTCTTTCCCTCACTGAAGCCGTTAACACAGTCTGGTGGTACCTTTGTATTTTTGTTTGATTTTCAAATATTGTTTTGCTTCAAATCAAAGTTTGTGATGTTGTGATGCACATCGTAGCTGGTTGGCTTGGTTCATGGCTTATAACACTTTAACAAAGACTTTTTAAAAATCCCTATGGGAAAAATGAATGGAAAAAATACTTCCGGAACCAACGCCGCTGAAAAATTGTGCGCTATATTCCGAGTCCTTTCTAAACCTGACCAGTTCTCAACAATTAAAAAAAAGTAATTTACATTCAAATATTCACATCAAAATCATTTTAGTTACTATTATATGTAAATATCTTTATTTGTTTTATGGTGTATTTGTCATTTTTTAGCAAAAGCTGATCCATTCCACGGTGATCAAAAAGGAAATTAAATTAAGTAATGATCAAATGATTTTAGGTTTGGATAAAGTAATGAAAATTTTCAAAACCAGTTGAATATGTCACCAGAAATCACATAGCACAGAATGAAGCTCTTATAATGTCTAATAACTTGAATGTGTTAAATGAATATCATGGCACTGGACATATTTAATTAATATCACTGATTAAATACAATTAATTAATTACATAAACTCAATATTCCATGAACCTAAAGTTATTTGTTTATATAAAGTTTTATATAAAGTTATTAACTATTGCAGTAAAATTTTTCATTAATAAAATTCATACATTGTTCCTCACACAAAGCTATTGTACAACTTCAAAAGACTTTGAATATAGCGCGTCAGACATGGCCTACATTTATGGTGCTATAATGGTAAATTTGAATTAAATTATTACTTTGTATACTTCTTATAGGTGTAGAGATTCAAAAATATAATAGCATAATGTAATAATCCTAACACATACTGCAGTTGAAACCAGTTTCCTGTTTCACATCATTCAAAAATGTGATCATATTCAAAGATTCCCAGAGGCTTTGACAGAATCATCTAGTCTAAACTGAGGTGAGAATGTCATGAGGGCAATGTTTTGGTGTTGCAGGATAAAAGCAATAAAGACATTTCCCTTATAAAGCTGCCCTATGGGAAATGAGTGTATTTGTGATGTGTCTAGGCATGATCTCTGGCTTTACTTAATCAAAAGGATACAGTAAACATACATCCATCAGTCATAACCTTGCCATAAGTGTCAATTATTTTCCAAAGCAATCCTCTGATTGCATCCCATTTTAGAGGACGGAGAAAGAGAGAGAGGAAGGAGAGAAAGAGAGACTAAAATGTAAATTTGACCTTTCTTCATTCTCCAAATCTGATCTGAGGTCAGTGCTTTATCTCTTGTAACATTTATCTGCATTCAGTAATGACCTTCCCATCATGCTCTACTGGAATACTGATGGGACTTAAACTTCACTAGCTGTCAGAGGCCATGAATACTCACACTAAACATGATCATGTCCTGCAGTATGTAGAGCTGTAAAAAATCCTGACTAGTCCCCATTATGTCAGCAAGCACACAGTTTTCAGTATCTGGTAGCCTAATCTTCAGCAATCCTTTCCGGTTCTCTTTATGAACACTAATGGTGCTGTTTCAGCTCATTGCAGATGATGCCATTTTGTCTTGAGGCTTAATCGCTTGTCATTTCTTTCCCTCGCTCACTTTCTCTGCAACTGTGAGTATAAGGGATCTATTTTTGAAATATGTACTATGATAAGCAATCTAAAGATGTGTTATAATGTAAGAATATAAGGTGATATAAATTATAAATGTGGCGCATCGTGCTGATGATGTTATAGTTAACCTTCTAGACTGCCTAGTCACAGAACTAATTAATATTCATGAGCAAAATCCTTAATCATAGTAGTATTAAAGGGATAGTTCACCTCTAAAATGAAAATTCTGTCATTAATTACTCACCTTTATGCCGTTCCAAACTAGAATTGTCAATTTTGACAACTCTAGTTTGGAACTCATTGAAATTTTAAAAATGTGATGCTTTGAGCACTGTTGAGCAGATTCGTAAACACCTCTGATTGGCCATTGTGTTGACATGCTCATCGGATATGTCTGCGATTGTCTTCAATGATCAACGCTTCAAAAACGTTGCAAATAGTCATTAATGATGCTCTTCACTGAGCGCTTACACACATACACACGCTTTCAAATTCAAACACTTCCGTCTGCTTTCAAACGCCCCACGCGTTGATCATTGTAGCCAATCACAGACATATCTGATGAGCGCGTCAGCACAATGGCCAGTCAGAGGTGGTTACGAATCCACTCAACAGCGTTCAAGGCAAAACATTTTTAAAAATTCAGTACCGACTGGTGCCAAAGTCGGTAGACATAAGACTTTCGTTCATCTTCGGAACACGAATGAAGATCTTTTTGATGAAATCTGAGAGCTTTCTATCCCTCCATAGACAGCTATGCAACTGTCACTTTGACACTTCAAAAAGTTCACAAAGAGATCGTAAAACTAATCCATATGAATTGAGCAGAACAAACCTCTTGCGGAAGCTCAAACATGCTGCGTAACACATGAGAATGAACCTCATTGGTTCTCATACGTCATGCAAACATGCTTTACCACAACTGATGTGCGAGTTGATGAATGTTTATATGTGAATAAAAGACTAAATTTAATCTGTTCATCATATAAAGTGATCATGTCTCTTCAGAAAATTTCATTCATATGGATTAGTTTGTTTTTTAAATCTCTTTATGAACTTTTTGAAGCATCAAAGTGTCTGTAGCTGTCTATGGAGGGACAGAAAGCTCTCAGATTTCATCAAAGAGTTTGGAAGTACATGAGGGTGCGTAATTAATGACAGAATTTTCATTTTTGGTTGAACTAGCCCTTTAATGCTGCCTTCATATGCTATCAAAAAGTTCCTACTTCCCACTTCTGAAGTCGTGATTACAAGCTTGTCGCATTTAAGTGCTTTGCTGTCGGAATGAATAGGAATCACGTAGGACACCGGGTTGATTTTTGCCTATTTATTGGGAAAATCATATTAAAGCCAACATGATATTTAGCGTCCCATTCATTGGCAACCATATAAACATTCATTGTGCTATCTAGATAGTCAGCTTGCTGACGATTCTAGAAATTTGGTAAGATACAGGCTATTTCTGCTGTTTGTAATACACTATGCTTAAAATGATTTTTCCCATATGTAGACATGCACTACTTCAACGACAAGACAAGGAAATGTAGCTGTTGTGGGGAAAAAACTAATAAAGAATACCAGTCACAGCAGCAATCATTTTCCCCTCCGCCATGTTTAAAGTTTATGACACGCCCAACTCAGACACTGGAGTATCAAAACAATCCCGAGCTTCCCAGTGGAAAATACGACTTGAGAGGGCGTTCATGTCCAATTTTTAACTAGGAAACTCATATTAACGATATTTCAGATAGCACGTTAAGTAGAGCTATTTGTCTATGACAAGTACCATCACAGCGAGCATTCAGATCTGCGCTGGTGCTGCCGCTGAGCCAGAGAGAGCAGTTGTCATGTTTAGGTTATTTGAAACAGCTTCACAAACAGTCTTTTCAGCCACACACATCGTTACACCAGTAGGTGGCAACAAGTGACTGTCAAAAAATGTATTTGTCATTGAATCATTCATTCAAGAGATTTGTTCAAAAACACTGAATCATCCAGTAATGAAACAAGTGAATTCTTTATGAGTCACTGAATCATTCATTCAAATCGATTTTTTTTAATAATAATTAAAATTAAACATTTTTAAATAGACTGCAACAATTTGTTGTCAGAACCGCTAGTAAATTACATGCTGTTTTGTTTAGCTGTCTGTTGTGTTCAGAACCATGGGAGAATCACAATCTCTATTTGAAACAACAATAAAAAAATAAATAAATAAAAATTGTGATTTATCCAGAATCTTACAGCTCTTAAATGCTGAAAAGAATTTAACATAAAATGCCAGTAAATAAAGCACTGACCATACAGGTTTTCTGAGAAATCACCAGAGCCTATGTCTATATAAATCCAGCATGCTTGAAAAGCAAGAGTCTATCCAAAAGATATGGTTAACTGTTGTTGTTCTCTATCTTTCAAATGAAATAACACTCATACTGAGTTTAGGGGCCATTTGGAAAAGCATCAAGGCTAACATTATGCACCATAATGACAAATAATCTACACTCTGGTCAAAATTGAAGTAAATTGGTAGCTAATTGAAGCTGAGTAGATGACTGGAACCCATCCAATTAGATCTCATTACTTCAGCATTCTCTTCATTTTCTCCTCGTTGGTGTGCAAATTGGAAGCTAATGATTAAGTTTTCATATGGCAGGTATGTTTAAAAAAATAAACTCAATATGGTTTACAGGACTAACATATGCAATCAAAAGTTTGACCACTCGAGACTACAGTTTCTTCCCAAAGCGATAGACATGCTGATGCAGTAGATGTGTTGTTATGAATTATCAATCATTATTTTTTATATATACCCTGAAGAGAACATTCTGGACAAGCTACTTCCAAAATGTCCAGCATGACAATTTCCATGAGACACATGTCATCATAAAGCCATGTCATTTTCCTGAGGCTGGTTAGACTGTCATAGACACACTCTGTCAAAGAAGACTAATAGTGGTTGACAGACTCAATGAAAATAGATTTGTTTTTCTGGCCTTCTTAACCTAACCTAAGAGATGTCAGTCATTCTTACTGACTAGAAATGGTAATGAATTAAGAAAACTCCAGTGTAACCTTTGTACACAGTAACCAAAATCTCATGAGCTTTAGCACTATGGCTGATTCGTGTTTTGATTTTGAATCACTAAAAGAACCGACTCATGAGAGTCATTCGTTCAGGAATCACACTACACTGGTAGTGATCAATCCTTTAAATGTTTTTGATTCACTAAACATAATCGGCTAATAGTAAGATTATTTCTCAAGAGCCGTTCGATGATCGTTAACAGAACCAGACGTCATGAAAATCATTCGGTTCCGTACTTCCGTTTAAAAAAAGCTAGTCATGAATCGACTCATAAGAGTCATTTATTCGGAAATTACACTAAACTGGTAGTGTATAATGTTGTATGTTTTCGTTTCACTAAACATAGTTTTTGACATAAGATTTTTCTCACGAGCCGTTTGAGAAGCGTTAATAGAACGGAATGTCATGAAAATCACTCGGTTGCTGTTTGTCATCAACTAGTCATGAATATCAAAAAGATTCTCGATGACCAATCCTAGTGCTGATCAATGTGAAACTCTATAAAGGAGCAATCGCAAAGAAAAGAAAAAGCATTACAACCAACAGCACAATTGCGAGTGACATTGCTGATAAACAACATTTCAATAAACAATTCTAATGTTGACCACTGTGACACTACCTCAACGAACACTCTTAAGGAAAATAAAAATAGCACGATAACAAGAGCATAACTGACAATTTGACATGGCTTGTAAACATCAACTGGTTAAAAAGTTTATACTAGTATACTAAAGTTTATTGTAGAGTAACTTACATTAAAGATGAAATATTATTCGTTGCTTTGTCCAGTTTTGCTCCACAGATCAATTTCAATCGCTCTCGCGGTACTTTACGCCGATCAGTCTGCGATGCTTCTCGAACAAGCCTGATGATTGAACGATTCAGTTTAAAATCCTGAATGAATCAGTGATTTTGAAGGAGTTGGTTGGGTAAATTATTAAATGACTCACTTGAAACACTCAGGGTGTGTCTCAATCAGCTCCCTTGCTCCCGAGCTCGTGAATTAGTATATCGTGTACACGAATTCAGGCACTGGTAAGGACAGTACAGGACGCTGGTTCACTACACATTGGGACACTTATGGCTCTATTTCCGGCGACGTGACAACGTCCTCATTGTACAACATCACTACTGGTATTTATGAACAAAAGCAGAGCCGATATCTTTCTGACATTACTTGTAATGTTATTTAAAGTAGTACATTATGATTAATTCTTTGCTTGTTACACGTGCAACATTTCAACCGTAAATAAATTATAAATGTTAGCTAAATTATGTTCATTACCTGTCTAGCAATGTATGTTTATGCTGAAATATAATGAAATAATAGTTTGTATTTTTAAAATCATGTATCACGCATCGTTATGTGAAGTGAGTCGGCTCACGTGATTTAAGTTTCGCGCTTCAGAACTTCCGTTAAGGGAGCATAGTGAGCATCGATGCTCCCTGGTTTTCACGGTGCATTGTGGGACTTTTTAGGGAATGAACGTTTCAGTGCCCTGGAAGGATTCATGATTGAGACAGCCCTTTAAAATGGCTGACTCCCTGATCAGTGCCCTGCCTACTGAATTAGGGAGCTGATTGAGACACACCCTCATTGTTTTGTTCCAGAATGGATCAGTGCGTTTGAATGAATCGTTTAAGTGATGATTCAATGATTCAATTCAGCTCTTCTCGCCATCTAGTGGATATTTCGCCGAAAATTCCCCACCTCCCTGCTGAAAAATCCAGCTAAAACCAGCCTAAGCTGGTCAGGCTGGTTTTAGCTGATCTCCCAGCCTGGTCATAGCTGGTTTTAGAGGGGTTTTGGTTAGCTAGGAGACTGGGAGACCAGCTGAACACCAGCTAACCCAGGCTGGGAGACCAGCTAAAACCTGCTACTTCCAGCTAAGACCAGCCAAGCAGCTTAGGCTGGTTTTAGCTGGATTTTTCAGCAGGGCTGCTGTAGTAGCTGTAGGCCTACATAAAAATGAACGCCACTTCTGCATAATACAATGCGAGCTTGAAAACAAATTAAGGTTGTGTGAATGTGTGGTTCCCTGAAACAGATAAGTCTTAGGTACAGTGCGAAAGACTTTACACTCACACTCGCAGTTTCGGTAACACTCACAGTAGCTCTGTCCGTGCGTGTGGCAAAATGATGAGAAGCCTCAAACCGGGTTATTTACAGGTAAACATGGCAGTGATATATGAGTTCCATCTCACACACTTACGACTCTATTCCACATTATGATAGATCACCTCCTCCAGATTCACATTGTCCTGTCAGCTATGACAATAAAAAACGAGGCACACCAAAATAAAACAAACAAACCACAAAAATCCACATATTCCAGTCAGCTATAACTGTAACAAATGTGGTGTGCTAGGAACACAGTCTTGATCCACAGTGAAAATTTAAAAATACTGCCGACAATATGTTCCTCCTGTCTTTACCTCACTTTGTCTTTTTCCTGCACAGTGTGGAAACTCAGATGAGGAGCCCTTTGTAATAAAGACAGTTCTGAGACAACAGCTGTTATCAGGATTGTTGATTTGTGGCTATAATAGTGAGTGTTGCTATCCACAGCCATGTTCACTATGACAATATGTGTGGACATTTTTCTTACAGATAATCACAACAGTTTACCTCAGACAAAAACAAACTGTCCTGCACAGTCCTGCACAGAACGACACTGCACCAAGGTAATATACACTGTTTTCTATGGACAAAAATATGTTCGTTTTGCCAACCGTAACACCCGTAAGACCTTCGTTCATCTTCGGAACACAAATTAAGATATTTTTGATGAAATCCGATGGCTCAGTGAGGCCTCCATTGCCAGCAATGTCACTGAACCTCTCAAGATCCAGAAAGCTACTAAAAACATATTTAAAACAGTTCATGTGACTACAGTGGTTCTACTTTACTTTTCAACAATATCTAGTGATGGCCCATTTCAAAACACTACTTCGAAGCTTTACGAATCTTTTGTTTTGAATCAGTAGTTTGGATCGCATAAACGAAGCCTCATTTACTGAAATCACGTGACTTTGGCGTGATGTTCCCTGTTAGCTGGGATAATATTGTTTGAAATACCTTACAATCTCATACTATATTAATTTGACAATCAAACAATACCATGGTATTTTTCAAAGTACCATAGTTTTACTGTCAACACAGTACTTTTTCTAAGGGGCATTTTTCTTGTCAGGCCCACCAGTAGCTCAGCAGTGTCAAATAAGTCAATAAATATATAATTATTCTTGTGATTTTTTTTTTTTTTTTTTTTGTAATTGCTAGGTTCAAAAGCTTTTAAATGACTAAAAAGCGAATTTGATTTTTTTTTGTCCACTCTGCCATCTTCCCTTCAAATGTGTTTGATCTCTACAAGTAAGCTGGTCTGACTAATTACGCAGTCAGGTCTAATTCACAGTTGAGGTAGGTGTGTGGCGGCCCCTTTCAGTCATTGTCCTCATGTGAATGTGAACTGACAGCTGAAGGAAGGTTGAAATGAAACACGCCTCAGTGCGGCTGACGGTGCTGGAGATGAGAGGTGAGGAGCTCAGAGAAACATGCAGAGCGCCATTCAATATTCCAGCAGGGCTTGTCCTAATGTTTTCTTCTGCAAAACTTGAGGAGAGCAGACATTAGTCAGCATAATCTCCAGGAGAGGGCCCAATTCTCTCCCTGTAACTGACAGCCTGATGTCACATGATCACTGTAGTGATGTGCTGTACACCAAAACATGACTCTGGTGACGTTTCAACGATGGCAGCTTTATAAACGAAACATCACTTGAGCATGTGGTGTCTGGTGTCTGAAAGGTGTGTTTTTGTGTGGACATCTGCAACATATGGTTTAAATCACAAGTAAGATTGATTGACTTTCACTGACGCAAGAGATTCAATTGAAGGACATACAAGCCATCTAAAGAAAACATCTGTCACGACTCGCACGTCTTCTAACAACTTCAACAACAGTGGAAAATGGATAACTTGAAGTTTATCGAGGATGCTATTATTAGTTTTCTCTAAAATGTCCACACATTTGGAAAATTCCTCACATTAGGTGTAAATCTGAGAAAAAAAAGGTATTCATGGTATTGTGAAAGTTACAGTTTCACTAAGAAACAAAGACTAGCTCATCTCACAGCAATACTTATTTATTTATTTCTATATAGGTCGTTGATTTTTTAAGTGTTTTAGAAATAAGTCTCTTTATGTTCACCAAGACTGCATTTATTTGATCAAAAAATACATTAAAAACAGTAATACTGTGAAATATTGTTTCAATTTAAAATAAAGCTGAATTTTCAGCATCATTACTCCAGTTTTTAAACAATATAAAGTCCTAAAAATATATATTTTTAAATAAAAATCTTATGTAACTTTATCAATTCCTTTCCAAATCATTTTTGATCTCCCAATTTAACATGTCCATGCTGAATAAAAGTATTAATTTCTTTAAAAAAAAATAAAAATAAAATTCAGTTGGTGCATGCCTTAGATTTTTAAGTAGTCAACTAGGGTGTATAAGTCATTTCAAAATCAAATTACATTAAACTGACTTCTCGAATAACTTAGGGAATAATATAGACCTATACATACATATATACACCAATCAGGCATAACATTATGACCACCTTCCTAATATTGTGTTGGTCCCCATTTTGCTGCTAAAACAGCCCTGACCCATCAAGGCATGGACTCCACTAGACCCCTGAAGGTGTGCTGTGGTATCTGGTACCAAGATGTTAGCAGCAGATCCTTTAAGTGCTGGAAGTTGCGAGGTGGGGCCTCCATCGATTGGACTTGTTTGTTCAGCACATCCCACAGATGCTCGATTGGATTGAGATCTGGAGCCAAGTCAGCACCTCAAAATCGTTTTTGTGCTCCTCAAACCATTCCTGAACCATTTTTGCTTTGTGGCAGGGCGCATTATTGAAAGAGGCCATAG
This sequence comes from Ctenopharyngodon idella, assembly GCF_019924925.1. Taxonomy (NCBI): domain Eukaryota; kingdom Metazoa; phylum Chordata; class Actinopteri; order Cypriniformes; family Xenocyprididae; genus Ctenopharyngodon; species Ctenopharyngodon idella. Next base: position 25,367,145 of record NC_067231.1, read on the forward strand.
TCACCAGGGAATACCATTTCCATGAATGGGTTTACATGGTCTGCAACAATGCTTAGGTAGGTGGTACATGTCAAAGTAACATCCACATGGATGGCAGGACCCAAGGTTTCCCAGCAGAACATTGCCCAAAGCTGCCATTTTGATAGATACTGACCACTGCAGACCAGGAACACCCCACAAGAGCTGCAGTTTTGGAGATGCTCTGACCCAGTCATCTAGCCATCACAATTTGGCCCTTGTCAAACTCGCTCAAATCCTTACGCTTGCCCATTTTTCCTGCTTATCAACTTTGAGGACAAAATGTTCACTTGCTGCCTAATCTATCCCATCCACTAACAGGTGCCGTGATGAAGAGATGATTAGTGTTATTCACTTCACCTGTCAGTGGTCATAATGTTATGCCTGATCAGTGTACATATTAACATATGCCAAAAAAGACACCTTAGGTAGTTTTTGCACATCTTATTTTAAGCCTCAGACATTCATAACTCATTTTCAATCCCAGAAACCCCCTGGAGCACTTGACAGCCACGGAAGCATCTGGTGACGACACACCAGAAATTTCCCAGTAGCCAACAAAGACAGCGGCTGTGCTTTAGGGTCTATCGCCATGCCAACCATGTCTTTCCAGGATTATCTCAGCATCTGGGTTGGTTTACTCACATGGAGGCAATCCTCTCTATTAATCCACACAAGCTGAGCTAACCAAAGGTTAAAGAGCTAACCGCAGATTCACAGATGATTTTCCCTAACAGATCTGCAGTATGCTGATTTATTATAACCCAATTTTGAAAATGGCCCAGCGGTTAACGCACATTAGTCCCGACACAATGAGCTGTGGTGCTTGGCTTTCAACATGCCTTGATCCGGTCCCCTATCATTTCCTGTCTTCTCTTTTCTTTTTCTATTTCAGATTTTATTTTGCTAAAATATTTTTTTTAATAATCTTACCTGTGAAGCACTTTGAGCTGCATTTTATGTCTGAAAGGTGCCATGCAAATAAAATGTATTGTTATTTATTTTTTGAATGAAATCAGAGCAGTGTTATTTTAATATTATTTATATACTGTTATATAGTATTTATTAATATTTTGAACTTTTATTTTTAAATTTAAATTTTAGTTTTATTAGTAGTAGTTTTTCTTAATATTTCTGTTTAGCTTTAATTTATTTTTTATTTCATTTTTAATTTTAGTAATTTTAGTACTCCAACTTATTTGGTTACAGTTAACTGCAAAAGAAACATTTTTCTTTTTTTTTTTTTCACTTATTTTCATTGCCTATATTTTATTTTAATAGTTTTCATTTTAGTTAACAATAACAACACAGAATCAAAGTGAATTAGATTTTAAGTATGTGCTTCACATTATTTGTTAAAGTCTTTAAAGTCCCCCTGAAATCAAAATCAGGGCTCGACAATAAGGACTGCCCGATGGCCCGGGGCCAGTGTCAACGACGCTCGGGACAGTAGGCAGAACTGTCACTTGCCCAATCGGGCCAGTGCTGTAGGGTGTGCGATATATATCATCTATGATATTGTAATTGTTGATTTAACGATCTGAAATTATAGAGTATGTCCCTTACTTTACAAAAACACACCCATTGAGTGCAAGCATGCACTACGTGACGTAGTCTAGTAGGTTAGACTAGTGCGCGTGCATATTTAGAGTGCACGATTTCACTGCGTGATTTAGTCTATTAAAATGCATTTATAATGCATCAGAATTCAAGATAAGGGGCAAAAAATGGCCCTGTATATCTTTCATATTTATATAATTTAACATAGTTAACCAATATTAAACAAAGAGTGCCGTTTTTCTACAAATATCAGCACGATTACAAATGTGATATTGATTTTATACAGCGTACAGTTTAATGAACAAGAACTTAATATCAAGTGACTTACATTTTAGACACCAAAATGCCTGTTTCGCTCTATTTCGCCTTCGAAAATAGTTCCAAAGTCCACACAGCATTGTTTTGTGTCTCTGAGCAACATTTCCTGAATGAATTAGCCGTTTGAATGAATCGTTTAATCTCAATGACTCGCTCATTAACAGGTACTTGCTGCCACCTACTGGCGGGTTTAATTTCACGTTGTGAAGTGTCTTTCACAAGTGTCTTTTCATTTTTAAAATGATTTCAAATAACAGTATTTAACGTTTTATATTTTCAACATTTCAAAACATTATTTATGCATCTGTAACTGCTCTTGACTGATTACCTTTAATAAAGTTTAATCTATAGTTGTATAATTATACATTAGATTACAATTTCTGTACCTGAAAATCTCCTGTTTAAACCTACATGAAAAACTTAAAAAGCACTGTTTATTTCATTTATATGTTTGTTCTGTTGTATTTATTTTTTCTATTACTCATAATTTGATTATTTGTTACTATTTTATTACTTACTGTTTATTTTTCTAATAATATTTAAAATTTAAGTGAGTTAATCTAGTAGCTTTTGGTGTCATAATCCTATTTATTAAGGTTACATGTATCAAAAACAACAAAAACAATAATTAGGCTTTTTTATAGGCCCATTTTCTTTTCTTTTACTTTATAAATTTTTTTGTTGTAGGGCAAGTGAAAATTTTGGCAGGGCAAGTAAAAATTTGAAGCACTGGCCCGACTGGGCCAGTAGAAAAAATCCTTAGCGTTGAGTCCTGAAAATTGAAGTGTTTTTAGTATGAATATGTTATCTATAAGCTAGTGTGCTCGAAAACAATGACAAAATTCGCATTTAGAAGATATAAGCATTAATCTGCCAATATGGATCAATGATTTTGATGACATCACTCTGCACTTCAGCTTCTCATCAGATTTTCTGTCCAATCAAATGCTCTCTAGAATCTAAAGCGTCACGCCCCTTACATTATAAATAGACACTGAAGCTGCGGCTGAAATTGATCACTTGTTCAAACATTTACTATTTTCTACATGGTGAATAGGGGATAGGGAACAATTCAGACAGGGTAAATATGCTTTCCAATGAGGCGAATAAAGTTTGGTTTCACGTTAGTGTCACATGAACCACCACAGTGTACACAGTCTGCTACGGTCAAGAAACACAATAGCACAGAGCGGATCATATGCGCAAGTCAGCATGCATTGGACCCATTTGAATTCTGCACAGTATGCTAAATTTTAAAGCAATATGGAAGAGATTAGGAGGAGAAACGGTTAGAGATTAGGAGGAAACCGCGTTTTTTACAGAGCTTAACGGCTTTGAACGAGCTGTGATAAACTAAACGCTATTGGTTATTTTAAAAAAAAGGGAGGAGCTGTTCGATATGTCTCGTCCTGTCTTCCTGTTTCAGTGGAAATTACTTCATTACATTGAATAATGCACTTCAGTGGGCCTTTAAGCCGATTCAAATAGATAATGGATGAATCTGATTTGTCAGTCTTATAGTGTGTTTCATTACAAAGCTCATAAGAGTCCCTGCTACTGTAGACGGTTACCTGTCTGTGGTTTTCTCTGATGATCGGTTCTGTGAGGATGCACACTAATAGAGACATATCCATTGCCTGAAACAGATATTATTGCTAATCAAGAAAGTCGACATTGAGCAATCAACCATAGAATGCCCCTCTACATTTTAACTATATATTTTTTATTGAGCTACGTTTTCGAATTTGGATCACTTTCATAGGCTATACTGAGTGAATAAAAGATATAAATCCCTTTTATTTCAATACAAATTGTCCTAATTGTAATTCCTCCCTCAAAATCCTTTCCACAGACTCTGTAGCCCTACACAGGGGCCGTAGTGAGGGGGTCCACCTCAGTTGAAATCGTGTTGGGGGGTGGGTTGGTGCTGTTTGCCCCCCTCGGGGCTGAGGACAGCTCAATAGAAGGATGTGTTGTCTATTTATTGTCTCTGTATTATTCTGTGGCTCCTAGTGATTCTCTTTCATTACATCCAATTCAGACTGCAAGCACAACTCAGCTAAAACATAATTTCTTTCGCTGTGGCATTGTAGATTGAGTAGCAGCATGGCTGAGCAATGCAGGAACCACAGTCAGAGTATTTTAGTGCAGCATTTCATCCTAATGTAGACATGCATGAAATAATTAGATGATACTTCCTTTAAAGGTACACTATGTAACTTTTGGCCCTCTAGCAGTTAAAAACAAACTGAATTCATTTAGCGGAAGAACATTGTTTTTGGTTGTGCTTCGGCTCTACGTGACTGTGCGGATGAATATTGTTATCCTACTGCTCATAAAACATTCACTATAGGCTTAAGGGATATAACCAGTTTAGGTGGAAATGATCTCAAGCTGACTAGCTGAAGACGTTACTGTAGCTTTACCCATTAACGGACACAGTACTTCCTTGAAAATAAAGTCCAGCACAGCTCTACCACAACCATAATGAAATAACCCTTCACAACAGAAAATGTTTTACAATGAACTCTGTTAGAGAGCAACATATGGCAATTTATCTGTTTAATAAAATACCTTACTCACCTGTTGAGTAATAAAAACACCATCTCTGCGTCACTTTTACAACATTTTAAATCCCTCAGATCTCCAAAAAGTAGGGCGAAAAGATGTCCCATTTTTCCCGGGACAGTCCCGTATTTCAGGTCTGTTTTAGTGTCCCGACTTATGAAGAAAAAATCATGTTTGTCCCGTATTTTATCTTTCCTAAAATTTCGTTATGACTGATAGAATGAGTAGTAGTAGTGTTCTGTGACGCGAGAACAGCCTAGTCAAATTCGTCCAATTACCATCCAATCACAATTCGTTATCGATTAACTTGCCATTAGTGAAGGCGGGATAGGTGGAATCATGCTGAATGACACAAACCAGAAGCGCTCTCTTTCTCTCTCTCTCTTTCCTTGCACGTGATCCAGTTCTCTCAGACAGCGCGTGATCAGTTCTCATTGCACCTGAATGGTCATAGTTGGCAAAATGTTCATCGTGTGGAGTATCTCATGTAAATACAGTCGGATAAACTATTTATTTTTCTAATAATATTTAAAATTTAAGTGAGTTAATCTAGTAGCTTTTGGTGTCATAATCCTATTTATTAAGGTTACATGTATCAAAAACAACAAAAACAATAATTAGGCTTTTTTATAGGCCCATTTTCTTTTCTTTTACTTTATAAATTTTTTTGTTGTAGGGCAAGTGAAAATTTTGGCAGGGCAAGTAAAAATTTGAAGCACTGGCCCGACTGGGCCAGTAGAAAAAATCCTTAGCGTTGAGTCCTGAAAATTGAAGTGTTTTTAGTATGAATATGTTATCTATAAGCTAGTGTGCTCGAAAACAATGACAAAATTCGCATTTAGAAGATATAAGCATTAATCTGCCAATATGGATCAATGATTTTGATGACATCACTCTGCACTTCAGCTTCTCATCAGATTTTCTGTCCAATCAAATGCTCTCTAGAATCTAAAGCGTCACGCCCCTTACATTATAAATAGACACTGAAGCTGCGGCTGAAATTGATCACTTGTTCAAACATTTACTATTTTCTACATGGTGAATAGGGGATAGGGAACAATTCAGACAGGGTAAATATGCTTTCCAATGAGGCGAATAAAGTTTGGTTTCACGTTAGTGTCACATGAACCACCACAGTGTACACAGTCTGCTACGGTCAAGAAACACAATAGCACAGAGCGGATCATATGCGCAAGTCAGCATGCATTGGACCCATTTGAATTCTGCACAGTATGCTAAATTTTAAAGCAATATGGAAGAGATTAGGAGGAGAAACGGTTAGAGATTAGGAGGAAACCGCGTTTTTTACAGAGCTTAACGGCTTTGAACGAGCTGTGATAAACTAAACGCTATTGGTTATTTTAAAAAAAAGGGAGGAGCTGTTCGATATGTCTCGTCCTGTCTTCCTGTTTCAGTGGAAATTACTTCATTACATTGAATAATGCACTTCAGTGGGCCTTTAAGCCGATTCAAATAGATAATGGATGAATCTGATTTGTCAGTCTTATAGTGTGTTTCATTACAAAGCTCATAAGAGTCCCTGCTACTGTAGACGGTTACCTGTCTGTGGTTTTCTCTGATGATCGGTTCTGTGAGGATGCACACTAATAGAGACATATCCATTGCCTGAAACAGATATTATTGCTAATCAAGAAAGTCGACATTGAGCAATCAACCATAGAATGCCCCTCTACATTTTAACTATATATTTTTTATTGAGCTACGTTTTCGAATTTGGATCACTTTCATAGGCTATACTGAGTGAATAAAAGATATAAATCCCTTTTATTTCAATACAAATTGTCCTAATTGTAATTCCTCCCTCAAAATCCTTTCCACAGACTCTGTAGCCCTACACAGGGGCCGTAGTGAGGGGGTCCACCTCAGTTGAAATCGTGTTGGGGGGTGGGTTGGTGCTGTTTGCCCCCCTCGGGGCTGAGGACAGCTCAATAGAAGGATGTGTTGTCTATTTATTGTCTCTGTATTATTCTGTGGCTCCTAGTGATTCTCTTTCATTACATCCAATTCAGACTGCAAGCACAACTCAGCTAAAACATAATTTCTTTCGCTGTGGCATTGTAGATTGAGTAGCAGCATGGCTGAGCAATGCAGGAACCACAGTCAGAGTATTTTAGTGCAGCATTTCATCCTAATGTAGACATGCATGAAATAATTAGATGATACTTCCTTTAAAGGTACACTATGTAACTTTTGGCCCTCTAGCAGTTAAAAACAAACTGAATTCATTTAGCGGAAGAACATTGTTTTTGGTTGTGCTTCGGCTCTACGTGACTGTGCGGATGAATATTGTTATCCTACTGCTCATAAAACATTCACTATAGGCTTAAGGGATATAACCAGTTTAGGTGGAAATGATCTCAAGCTGACTAGCTGAAGACGTTACTGTAGCTTTACCCATTAACGGACACAGTACTTCCTTGAAAATAAAGTCCAGCACAGCTCTACCACAACCATAATGAAATAACCCTTCACAACAGAAAATGTTTTACAATGAACTCTGTTAGAGAGCAACATATGGCAATTTATCTGTTTAATAAAATACCTTACTCACCTGTTGAGTAATAAAAACACCATCTCTGCGTCACTTTTACAACATTTTAAATCCCTCAGATCTCCAAAAAGTAGGGCGAAAAGATGTCCCATTTTTCCCGGGACAGTCCCGTATTTCAGGTCTGTTTTAGTGTCCCGACTTATGAAGAAAAAATCATGTTTGTCCCGTATTTTATCTTTCCTAAAATTTCGTTATGACTGATAGAATGAGTAGTAGTAGTGTTCTGTGACGCGAGAACAGCCTAGTCAAATTCGTCCAATTACCATCCAATCACAATTCGTTATCGATTAACTTGCCATTAGTGAAGGCGGGATAGGTGGAATCATGCTGAATGACACAAACCAGAAGCGCTCTCTTCTCTCTCTCTCTTTCCTTGCACGTGATCCAGTTCTCTCAGACAGCGCGTGATCAGTTCTCATTGCACCTGAATGGTCATAGTTGGCAAAATGTTCATCGTGTGGAGTATCTCATGTAAATACAGTCGGTTATGGCTTAAGTTGACATAAACAGGTGGATGAAAACCGGATATGTGTCAGTATATTACATCCATGAATTCGGTCTTAAAGGGACAGTAGCCAAATTAAATATTTGTTTGTCATTAATGTTAATCAAACAACAAAATATGTTACATAAATGTATACATGGTAAATAAACCTACTGTATCTGAAAAACCCATTTATTTAATGTGTATCTCTATTGTACTTGTCGTATTGTTTGTAAATAACAATAATTATCATGAAATATTCAAATATTACAAAATAAAATGGTCATATTGCCCACCCCTTGCTCACCCGTCCCATATTCCATCATGAGAAATATGGTCACCCAAACATGGTCAAGCCAATGTTGATTCTGGTTTTACTATGAGCTCTGTCACGTTCTCTTTTTGCCAGCAGACTCTCCTCTGTTCTGCTTTTTTTCCCCCCATTCCAGAGGTTAGAAATTTAGCTTGCTGCATGTCAACCTTTCTTGCTCAATGTGACAACAAACCTATGCCACTCCCACATCATACATGCGTCAAAGTAGCAGGAGCAACTTTTCTCTATTTACGGATATGACGTGACACGCACGGACGAGTGACGTATGCAATTTCCAGCTAAAACCATTCCAACACTTATAATAGGCTTACCATAGTGAATCAGGGTAACACAAACACACATTTTGGAAGATAGACTGATGACGTATTGACTCATTATTTAAATTTTGTTCTTTTTGAACAACAACAAAAACATAGTGTAGCTACCTTTAAGATGTTGTGCTTGAGTCCATCCCATATGAGCAACTGGAAGGAATAAACAGAAGCTGACTTTCAAAGTCATTGAAAATTAGTTTAAAGTGAACAAGAACTGACAGCCTATGACATACACAAAAGTTCACAAACTTCACATGACTCATATTGACTCGCTTTATTCATCAGAGAGCGATGAAATCCAAAGAAAGCTACTGTTAATGCCCTTTTGCTCTTTTTGATGGTTCTGCGGTGTCTTTGACATCACTATGTATCAGTTTCACTCAAATCACATCACTGTCTTGTGGCCATGATCAATAATGTTCATCTGTGGTTGGCCACTTCAGAAAAAAAAAAGAAGAAAAAAAAAAGAGAGAGAATATAAAACATCTGAAAGCACTGCGGTATCCCGCCTGCAGTGTTTACTAGCCTGATGACTCCAACCAACTCTGACATTTCTGTTTGTTTATGAAAATATATGTGTGTTTATGTGAGGGGAAGTTAATGGTGCCCCTGCAGTGTCCAGTAATAAGCATAAAGGTAGAGTAAATATAATTGTGAAAATGTGGTAATAAGTGTAAGTATCTCTGCGTGTGTGTGAAAGTGTTTATATTTTCATATGAACGCCCCCCTACATCATCAGTCATGGTCATGAAATTCCCGTGGTCTCAATTTCTCATGCACATCTGCATAACTGTGCTGGCCACATGGTAGCTCTGTTTTTAATTGTTTATTTTTATTTATTGTTGATAAGGCCCAGTAATGTGTCATTAGTCAGAGTGAGTGAATTTATAACACTTTAAAAAACTTTGGCCCAATACTGCCCCCAACTGGAGACATTACACACAACGACTGTCCTCAACCACAGACTAAACTTCTCACACTTGAGCATCAGCAGTGATGAGATGAACTGGAATAGGAAAAAGAGAGTCTGTTAAAGCTCTGAGATCCACTACTAGCTATTTAGAAAAATCTAGATCACTACGTGATGCTAAATGACAGTGAAACCGTGTCAAACAGCAGCAGTGCCCCATGTGGTGATTTATTCCACTGCAAACATTTACATAAAAATGTCTGATTTCAAATATGTAACAGTTTTGAGGCTAATCTATCTCATTTTATCAAGCCTCACACAAACTTACAAGCCTGATGTATTAAACATATAGAACCCCCCCAGAGCTGTGCAGTTCTCCCAGCATTCCTCTCAGGATGAAAATAAACCTTGTGTTTACAGTATCTAAAATACTTCCAAAAGTGTTTGTCTTTCCCTTTTATCACAGTGATGTGTATGTTCATAAACAACAGAAGTGCATACACACATTCTGTGTAAATTACAGAAGATGAGGACTTGGCACTTCAACAAAGCAGTGTGTTACAGCATACAGACTGTGTTAATTGAGCCCATCACTGCTCTCAGACCAACCTCCATTACATTTCTTTCCTTTTAGACACATTTAAAACACAGTCCTCACTGAAGTCTTCCTGTCTGTGCACCTTTTGTAAATGTACCCTATTAACTCTGAGTCCTAACCTGGCTTCCAGCAGTGAGTAATTTGTCAGCCCTAACTAAGTGTGATACTGCTTCATGACATGACAATCTCAGACAATCAGAAGACATTTTTGTTTTAACATTTTATATATATTCTAAATCTTATTTTAAGTATATTAATACTCGATATATGATGCTGTCATTTGATAGTTTATGTAATGTTTTAAAAGACGTCTCTAAAGCTCACAGAAGCTGCATTTATTTGATCAAAAAATACATTAAAAACAGTAATACTGTGAAATATTATTACAATATATATATATATATATATATATATATATATAAAACAAAACTGTATTCTATTTTTAACAGATTTTAGAATAAAGTAATTTATTCCTGTTATGGCAAAGCTGATACTGAACCGTGATACTTTTCTTTCATTCTTTGATGAATAGAAAGTTCAAAAGAACAGCATTTATTTAAAAACATTTTTGGTAACCATTTAAAAGCCTTTACTGTCACTTTTAATCAATTTAAACAAACAGATAGATAGATAGATAGATAGATAGATAGATAGATAGATAGACTGAGTGTGTGTGATTACCTGCGTCTGTCCTTCTTTAGGTCAAGTCATATATTCGTGAAAAAATCAGTTTGCCGTCAGTTGTCAGAAGATGAAAGCGATATCTTTGTCATAGTATCCTTTCGACCTTTAAGGTGATTTCCCAATATGCACATAAAACGTAAACTTGATGACAAATGAGGTGTAAAAATAATTTAGCACTTATTTATACAATATTTAATCATAATTCAATAAAAATATTAAAAGGTTTAAACGTCTAGTTCACCATAAAAATACAATTCTGTCATCATTTACTCACCCTCATGTCGTTCCAAACCCGTAAGACTTTCGTTCATCTTCGAAACACAAATGAAGATATTTTAATGAAATCTGAGAGATTTCTGTTTCTCATTTACAGCTACACAACTACCACTGACACTTTAAAAACTTCATAGAGATCGTAAAATTAATCCATATGAATCAAGCGGTTTAGTCCAAATTTTCTAAAGAGACACAACTGCTTTATATGATGAAAAGATTTAGGATTTAGGATTTTATTTACATATAAACATTCATCAATGCACACACCAGATATATTAAACAGAAGCTTAAGCATGCTTGTTTGACGTGTGAGAACCATTGAGGTTCATTCACGTATTGAGATGAGGTTGTGAGAGGTTTTGTTCTCATGCGTCAATCAAGTGCGGTTCACTGATCAATGTTTATACGTGAATAAAAGCCTAAATTCAATCTGTTCATCAGATAAAGCGATCGAGTTTCTTCAGATAAATTGGTTTAAACTGCTCAATTCATGTGGATTAGTTTTACAAACGCTTTATGAACTTTTTTTGATGAGACAAATTGGTAGTTGCGTAGCTGACTATGGAGAGACAAAAATCTCTCAAATTTCACTTAAAATATCTTCATTTGTGTTTCAAAGATGGAAGGGGTTTAGAACAACACGAGGGTGAGTAATTGATAACCTTTTTTTTTTTTCATTTTTGAGCCATACATTTTCATATTAATACAAGAAGGATCTACAACTTTGGTACTTGTCAATATACGCTGGTCTGTCGCGACTTTTAACTCAAATGCTTTGGTAATATACTACATGATCTGTTAAGTTGGTCTTTATAGCATAAAAAAAACCCAGCTTTCTCCATCGGTTTGTTTTATGTGAGGTGATGGACCAATATGAACTGGAGGAGAGAGCTGGTAATGACACTCCCGCTGAGTGCCTGGACATGGTCCACCCCGCCCCCAACTCCTACCTCACTTTTGCCTCTCTCCTGGTGTTGATTTACTTATTATGGGCTCTTTCTCCTTCATTCCACTGTCATTGAACCCTGATTAGATCAAGCTCGGATCGCTTTGGACAGTTAGCATCGATGAGTCCATCTATCACACAACGTCCATTAGCTGTGGATCGCTACCGCCATCTATTGCCTGCGGTTCTAACGCCCGTGGCCCTCATCTCCTTGACCTCTTCCCTCTCGCTTTCTCGTTTTCTATCTCTCTCAGTCGTTGGCAGTGTATCTTCCTAACCCCCACCCTCCACCCCCCACCCTCCACAATCTGTGGCAAGCGAAGTCAAAACCGCAGCTCCAGGGGAGTAAAGCCTCTTCTTCTCTCTCTACCCTTCTTTTTTCTGCTGTCTTTCATGGGCGACGACTGAGTGGCAGCCAATCATGGGCTCACTCCTGCTGCCACAATCTCCCTGACACTCAAAAAGAGAAAGAGAGAGGGAGAAACGCATATGAAAGGAAAAATAATACACAGACAGACAAAAAAAAGGAGGTAAAACGACAAGTAGAAATCAAAAAGCACAAAAAAATGTAAGACAAAAGGACTAGAATAAGAAAAGAGAGAACAATCAGACAGCTCTCTCTCTCTTTCACACACAGTAAGCTTCAGGACAATGTTCCATCTTACGGCGAAAACTAAGAGGGAAGGTGACAAGCGTGGAGCTTATGCTAAGGCGATATAGAAGTGTGCCTGAAAACACAGCAGAAAACAATGGAGTATAGACAACGAAGGTAAAACTCTCTCTCTCTCAGTGTGCCACTCTCTAGTCCGTCCCTCCCTCCCTCTCCAGCTCTGTTGCTCTTGTGCTCTCTCGGTCCCCCACTCTTGCTCAGACGGATGAGGAGAGTCCGGAAAGAGAGCAGTCATGTACGTAATTTTCTCTCTCGCTCGTTGAATCTAAAGGTTATCATTAAGACAGATGTGCCCTGCAGAGTGGTTGCCGTGGAGATCATTTTACACTGGAGGAACTATTTGATTAAAGAGTGGCTAAGACGGATTTAAAGCAACTGAGAAAGACGTGGCAAACGCAAAAAGAGAGTGTGAGTAGATGGTTGATTAGTTTCTTTTGCAGGTGGTTTCAGATAATGTGTCTAGGATCTAAAGAGATAGTTTAGTCTCTTTTGTGAATGTCTCAATGCCATATTTATAGTCAAGGACTTACTGTACGGGATTTATTGAAGCTTATTGAGTTTATATTGAGAGGAAATTCCTGGCTAGAAACTGTTAAAACTGTGCTGTGCTGTTGAAATTCATATAGACACTGCGTTGGTTCTACTTTCAAAAGATGTTTAGCAGTCTCGCTTGCCAATACGGAAGCAAACTTATGATAAATGATAATTTTTTTATTTTTTATTTTTTATTTTTAAATAAAACCGTATTTCTACATCCAGGTAAGATTGTTATAGGTGCATTAAAAAATAAAAATGACAGCAAAAGATGTGTCTAAAAAACTTCATACGGGCTGGCAGCACTGCTCTGCAGTAAATTTTATTTGACAATTGCTCTGTTATGAATCCTGCAATTACACAAATGCGTTTGCTTGATTCTGATAAGCAGATTATTGCCTTGACCTGTGTGTCATCTGGCAGCTATTTTACAGGCAGCCTCAGTTTGAAGATAAACGATGTGCGTTAATGTGAATGTGTGTGTGTGTGTGAGAGAGAGAGAGAGAGATGTGCTGGAATATTTCATAAATATGTATTGCATTGGACACAGCAAGAGTCTACCCCACTGCTCATGCCTAATCACTCACTCACTCACTGTTTCTTTCACATACACACTTACACACACACACACTTACACACACACACGCACACACTAGGATAAATACAGCCGATCAACTGGATCTCGGTATTGGAGGTCATTAGTGAGCGGTCATTGTTGTCCAACACAAATTAACCTCTAAAGTGCTTGCTGCATTTCTGCTTTCTAAATTAGCCACACTAATAGCATCTCTTTCGATGCAAAACGATTCACTTGGAAACACACACAAAAGGCTGTGAATAGAAGATCTGTCACTGACAGCATACACATTTAGGAGACAAATGTCTAAAGAGAAATTTACAGGCTTATATAACTAACAGATTCTTCTTTTGGAAAGATAAACTTTAAAATAAGATCTCTTTAATTTCTCAGTATTTTCTACATGAGATTAAATTGAACGCAAATGGAGACCTTATGCTTCTCTGATTTTTTTTTTTTCCTCTCTGAGAAAAACATCTTAATAGTCTCCTATGGAAGAGATCTCAACAATGTTTTAAACTTTGCTCAGATTTGCGAGATTTCAAACTCAGAAATTTTGATAAGAACTCACATTTCTTGTGAAATTCTAAGCTATTCACAATAATTGTAAAGCTTCACTCTATGTTGAACTTTAAAGGGTTTTGTCAGGTGCTTCATATATAAAATATTTTAGGGGGTCACATTATGGGATCATTTTATGGATTTAGTTTTAATTAATTGTGTTTTAATTAATTTTATGAATTAAGCATTTCGTAAACACATTATCACTAGGTAAAAAAATGGTCACACTTTAGATTAGGGTCCAATTCTCACTATCAACTAACTATTAACTATGACTTTTGTCTTAATAAACTCATAATTACTGCTTATTAATAGTTAGTAAGTTTCGGTATTGGGATGTAGAATATGGTCATGCAGAATAAGGCATTAATATCTGCTTTAGAAGTATTAATAAACGGCCAATATCCTAGTAATATGCATGCTAATGCAACTAGTTAATAGTGAGAATTGGACCCTAAACTAAAGTGTTACCAAAATTTAAATTACCTGTTAAACTTTAAAGTATTATGCAATCATTTAAGATGTTTCTCCTTATATAGAACCTTTTTTGAATAACGTTCTTTAAAATTGAATCAAGAACCCTATGGTTCTAGAACCCCACTAAACCTTTTTTTTTTTTTTTTTCGTAGAATGTATACTTTGACTTGATGTAAAAGGTGATACGTAAAGTATTTTCACTTCTGCAATTAAAATCTGTCCTGCAATTAACATAGAATTGATATTATGGTAAAAAAGAAGGTAAACAGCCAATCAGAATTCACTTCCTGGATTATGCTTTCAGTAGAAAACCATTAGCATTTATTTTTACCCTTTTATACTGAAGACACATGATATCCAGAGGGAAACTGAGCGAGACACAGATACAGAACTTTCAGTGTTATCTGAGAGAGAGTTAGCTCCACCAAGTGGCTTAAAATTCAGTGCTAAGCAGCAATGAAGATCATGGTTGATTTTGAATCTTTTAAGCCGTCATGACTTTACTTTCACAAACAAACATTTAAAACCACAAAATCCTGCTGCCACAAGCCACAGCCCTGAATTTAAAGTGATGGAAGGGCTCTGCCATATTAAATGTTAAAACAAAACAAACTCAGCGTCCATCTTTATCTGACCATGGCAGAGAGTTTGATGCCCTGCAAGTAATCTGGACAGACCAGGAGGCTGCTTCGATTGTGAGATATCAGACAGGCCTCGGGCAATATTTCAATCTTTTAGACCGCATACGGTCTATATATTATTAAGCGATTTGTTCGTCCTGTTTCCAGAAGTGAAGTTCTCCCATCAAACTTATGAGCTGCATGAAGTCTCCATCCTTTAACGCCTGAGATGTCAAAATCTCAAGGTCAAGAAAAAGAGAAGCACTGAAAAACTTCCCCCAGCAATAATAAGCACGACAAATGCACAGACACAGGCTGCCGTATCCCACATATGGCTCCAGACATCCATCAGAACACAGTCAGGTGTGGACAGAAATAACCCAGTTTCCCTAAATGATCCGTGTCTGATATGGTCTTAGGGGGAATATTCTTGGGATAGAAAAAGGGGGGTGTTTGGAGGCAGATAGCATGAGTGAACGAAGCTGTGCTGAACTCTGGCAGATGTATTCCCTAAAGACAACACTGCCCCAGACTGCTTTTATAAACCTCGGGAGAAAAACAGCAGTATACCTTGCAGACAGGACTACGGCAATTACAGTACATAGACTATGGCGGGTCTGCGTTTGCGGTGGCGGTCTGATCCTGCAGACTTGAGCGGTATATCACTGTCAATCAGGTCTGCAAATTACAAAACGTGAACTTTGACGTCCATTTACAAAATGCCGCTCTGGATGTGCACAAAATGTTTTGTGTGTCACGCAGATCAACGGGGTCAGCCGTGTGGAGTTTTCAGAAAGACAACGCGCCGTCCTCTCTGCCAATTAATTCATAATTATATAGCATTACCTCATTATGCCTCGACTAGCACATCCACATACGCCTAAATTCACATATACACACTAATTAGTCGCTCTTAATAGGACAAGTGAGAAGATTCTTCCTCCTCGCCTGACTCCCTCGCGCATCCTTCGTTCCTCCCCTTATATAGCATCAAGGATCCTCCCTTACTGCTGCTCATGAACAAGTTTTCAATGCACCAATCAAAGTGACAGTCTTAAACATCTGGCAAGAGATTTTTTTCTTTGTTGTATGGTAACAGGCAAAATAATAATAAAAAAGATTCACTGGCCTAATGCTTAATAGGCATGCTGTATCAAAGATTAATATCCAGAATGCTATTAAACCTCAAGGACAGCCTTGAATGATAATTAGAAAATGCAATCATGAGAATCACCACGCATAAATTGGTGCACACAATTGCGGGCATTTTTTTCCAGAACGTTCTTGACATTGCAGAGGAAGGGCTAAACTAAGAGTGCACGATAACATGATTTTCTTTTTTTTTTTTTTTTTTTTTTTTTTTTTTATAACATCTCTGGGTCTCTGGCACCCTATGAGTCCTGCAGTCATCATAGAAACACACAATTTACTGTCTGGGCCTTTTCACAAGCTACACGCTCTCACCACTGTAGTGTTACATCTCCCCAGCAGAGCTGGATATATATACAGCACCTCTCACTCCATTATTATGTTGTGTAAACTTGCAAAAATCTTGTACAGCGTGTGATTTGATAACTCAACTCGCCATGCCTAATGAAAACAAAAGCACCCTGAGGAGGTAAACGTCAATTATTAAACAACGCTTGTGAACACTGGGAACCACAAGTTGTTCGTGCAGGATAAGAATTTTTAATGGCTTAAATCTCATTTCTCAGATTTTTTAGTAATCTCATGTTGTAATCTCAACAACATCTTAAACTGTGCTTAGTTTTGCCAGCATATCAAAGCCTGCAATAAAAAGTCCCATCCAATTCTTCCAAAACCAAAATATCTGAGCTATGCTATCCTCATTTAAAAGCTTTACATTTTCAGAGAAACATAATTGTGTACTCTCTTGGGAACTCCATTAAATCTGATGTATGAAAGCAATCTCTGAACATCAATTCATCAGTTCAACAATTTGAACCACAAATGATTAGAAAAGATCTCAAAAATGTCTCAAACTGTGCTCACGTTTGACAATATACCAACATCTGCAAATTAAAAAAAAAAAAAAAAAAAAAAAACACAATCACATCACATTCTTCCAAGAACAAATGGTTCTGCTATGCTATCTAAATTTTATTGTAGGCTATAGCTCTTACTGTATGTCAATAATTAAACAACAAGCCCCAAGAAGCCGTAGTTTACAGTGAATTTATAACAAGTAATGGGCGTCGTTACCTAAAACCCCCTTAGCTGTTATAAATTCACTGTAAACCACGGCTTCACGGGGCTTATTGCTTTTATAAAATGGTTACCACACAATACAAATATTAAAGCCAAACACTATGTATCAATGCAACTTTCATTTAGTAAAATCATTAAAAGTCTTCCTTTCGCAGGAAAAAAAATAGTCCCTGACCATGAACAGCAACAGAAGTTAGATTTATTACGCCATTAGATGGCGGCAAAGATTGTCTTTAAGAGTGAGTTACTCAGTCGCAAAGACTTTTATATTGAAACTTATTGTGAACACGGAACAAGACGCAAATGACAAATGCTTTGACTAGAGCTGTCAGTGTCAGCAGGGCACGGGAAAACCTATTAAATGTTAAAAGGGCAAAATCGCAGCGGACATTCAAACGGATTTTGTATTATGAACATAGAACCTGAAGAAAAATGCTAAATCTGAATGCAGGTAATACACTCAGTCACTCGATATCTCTCTCACAATACTCTTCTACATAATGCAGTAAGCTTCAATGAACAAAATAGAGAACTAGAGAATAGAGAAATGGAGAACAAACATATGTTTACGTTGCTAAGAGTGGTTTCTAGCAACATATAGCGGAAATTTTACAACGGCTTTGAACGCGGCTCAACCAATCAGAATCAAGGGCCGGAACTATCCGTTTCATAATGTCTGTTTTGGCTATTAATTTATTCTAGGGAATTTTAGGAGAATCATCCGAGACAAGAAAATATGATACTTGAGTGAGAACTATTAAAGGAGAAGAATGTCAATTCTCAAACAGCATTCATTAAATGGAGCCACGATTCATTTAAGCAAACTTCAGGAAACTTTAAAAATACACACAAATACATAAAAAATAAATTAAAAAAAAAAAAAAAATAATAATAATAATAATAATAGTCTCCTATTTCTCACATTTTTCTTTTGTAAAAAAAAAAAGTTAAGATACCAAATTCTGCAATAGACTAAATTATCTGTGCTGCTTTCCACATTCATTTTATAGCTCTATACTCTTGCTGTATGTGAACAAATGTCTATTTTGTGGCTATTTATTTCTTTTAAGGGATTTTAGGAGAATCATCTAAGAGAGAAAAAAAAAAGATACTTGATTGAGACATGAGTGAGAACTATATTAAATCTCCCGAGCTATAAAAGAGCAACCTCTGACTGGAAGAATGGCAATTCTTAAACAGCGTTCATGGATTGGATATATATATATATATATATATATATATATAATGACTCCTGGTTCTCAGAAATCTGCAATAGACTAAACTGTCTGTGCTGCTATCCACATTCATTTTATAGCTATATTCTCTTATTGAATGTGAACAGTTTTTGGCTATTTTTATTTCTCCAATTTTAGAAGAACCATCTGAGATGAATTTGATAGTTAAATGACACATCACTGAGAACTGAATTAAATCCATCAGTGCTATGAGGAGGGGAGTGTCAATAAGCAGACTTCATCAGGCTTTGAAAGAGCGTGCAATAAACATGCATGAATCAGAGAACTCATTTTTATTACTCTTTTGTCCGGGCTCGCCCTTGAGCTAAGACCACGGATGGAAAACGTGTCATAGAAACCGTTAAATCAATCAAGTCGGTTGTGGACCATGACACTGACAGATGGATATTTATCTGTCCGTCAAGGTCATGCCAGAGACTTGAGCAGGTTTTTCTATGCCAGCTGCTGATTACATGCTTCTCTACGACCCTTACTCCAAAATCAAATGTGGGCGGCACTTTCCCTACATAGACACAGACCGTTTCAGTTCGTGCCAATGTGTGATTCATACCGGATGTGAAAGGCTCAGCTTGGTTTCGTGAAAATAAAAATCATGTTTAATTCATAAAGACCTCTGCAGACCTTCTTAATGTCAAAGTTCTGCCCTACTAGCTAACCCTGAGCTGCATTGAAACATATGTCTGAATGGAAGATTGGGCCACAAAAGGCCTCCTCTGCTGAGGCTGACAAAATTCATTACTCGCATTAGTGAAGCCAGTGATTCCACAAATTACAGTAGTCTGCACACTTTCAAACGCTGCCTAGTGAATAATTCCCAACTTCATCCATATCTCATTAAGTAAATTATTTGATTCGTATTCACAAGACAATGTTCATTTACATGCATAACTTCAGTCACATCAAATAGAACTAGAGCCCTAATTTGCTCTTAGACAAAGAAAGGAATCGCTTTGTTCGCTGAGATGGCCCCGTTGACACCGTGTGTGTTTTATTTCTTTCTTTTTCTTCCCCCGTTTGCCTAGCCTCCCCTTCTTTTCTTTGATTCAGATCGTTAAACAAAACGCCACAACATTATGAATCTACTCCTCATTTGCTTGTAAGACCCCTAGAGACTTTTGCCGTAATGAATGCCTGTCAGGCTAACCTGGCTCCTTGGCCTTTTCCTGCAGACTCCTGGAAAATGGGCTTTCGTCAAATGAGGGAAGAAAGATTTATTAGGATTAACTTCCAAAAGCCAATAAATTATGCATACATCCTCCAAATTACCTATCAGAACTAGTCCTAGAGGAGAGACCGCTTCAGTGAGCCGCTGCCTTTGTTTCTTTTACACTAGTTTGTTATATAGAATTGGAAGTCCTCAACATTTTGCAGCACTTCGAGTTTGCTATCGACTTTGTCTATTGCCGTGTTTTGGCGGTAAC
Organism: Ctenopharyngodon idella; assembly: GCF_019924925.1. Classification (NCBI taxonomy): domain Eukaryota; kingdom Metazoa; phylum Chordata; class Actinopteri; order Cypriniformes; family Xenocyprididae; genus Ctenopharyngodon; species Ctenopharyngodon idella. The sequence goes on from NC_067231.1 coordinate 25,387,072, forward strand.
CGCAAATCTATGCAGAGTGAGGTAAGTAAATGTTTAGAGACGTTCGGGCTCAAGAAGTTCATCAATTAGAGACCACCCAGTGACTGCTGTGTGCTAAAATCACTTAATCTTTTGAGATCAATCAATATTAATGATTCGTTTTCTAGTTAGCCAACATGATTTTTAGTCAGCTAGCATAAACTTACAGAGTGTTGTTGTAATATGTGGCACTCGACCCAGAGGTAATTTAGCAAATGAAATGCTTTCTTAAAGATCTTTTTTTCTCTCCATCACAGGCCCCAAGAAGACAGAACTGAAGAGAATTAAGGATAAGATGCCCCATTTCGTCGGTCCTACTATTCAGCAGTATCTTCAACACAGAGCTCTGTTTCTTAATTGATTCCTTATCAAGGACTCTCCAGGAGTGATCGGATACAATGATAATCAATCAACTTACTTTCCTCCTGTTGTCCTGCTTGCTGGGCTGGAGCAGTGCACTGATCCGGCCGGTGCCTGGAATTAGCACGTTGGATCGGGATGGACGGACTCTACACCGCACTAAACGGGGATGGATGTGGAATAGTTTCTTTCTCTTAGAGGAGTGGACAGGAACTGGAAAGCAGTATGTCGGAAAGGTAAGAGCTGTTACTCTTAGGGTTGAAAAGCTGCAATCATTGGATAGAGATATTATATATAAGCAGAGGTTTTTTTTTTTTTTACCCCTTATGAGAAAGTACCATGGTATTACAATGGTCATACCATGATGATAATACCATGGTATTCTTTCAAATACCATTTAAATAAAATATAATCAAACAGTACCACCAAAATTGCATGCTTTTACCATCTGTATCATGGTACTTTTTCAAAAAGCCCTTTTAGGCTGTTAGCACAATGAAAACTTACAAAGTGACTGTGTTTCAAGTAGGGGTTGAACAACTTCAGATTTTCAGTCGACATTTATGTGATTAAAGTTGAGTCGACTAGTCGATGATGATGTAATTAATGAACAAATAAGGGGCTGTTCACACAGAATGTGCTTTTCCATTCCAATGCCCTACTTTTCCATTGTTTTTCTATGTAAACACATGCTAGACAGACATGTGTAACTGTAGCGCTCGTGTCTTGCGTCTTTTGCAGTGTCTCACGCATGACACGGTATTGTAAAAACACGCCGCTCAAGTTCAAAGCAGTTCAGCTGCTCTTGAGACTGCCCATGTCTTGCCTTTTTGAAAGCAAAAATCTGTGTGAACGAGCCCTAAGTCTGAAGACTCGAAAGCAGGTTGCCTTGTGCACAGCTGTGGCATATGATGCTGCCCACAAATAATTCTCATACATAACAGCTTATTTTTATCAGTTCTTTTGTCTTTAGGTCATTATGTTTCTCACAGATTTCTGCTCGTTCTAGATCTGATACAGATAAAGTAGCACAGTAAAGATTACATTTATATGAATGCATTAGTGGGAGAGTGATTGCATGTGAATTAATTCTACCTGGCAGCTTCTCTCTACAAATAGTGAAGCCCTCTACGCTGTAAACCTGAATAAGTTGGGCTAACTCAAAAAATTTGAGGTAATCAGTTACATCAAATTTTTTGAGTTATGATGTTCCCAATTTTAAGTAAGCAGAACTATCAAGTTTTGAGTTTGTAGTACTCATACATGTTAATTGCTCCTAACTTGAAGAACTGAGTTAGCTAACTCATACATTTTGATAGCAATTAACATAAAATATTTAATTAACTTTTTTATTTTGAGTTCTTGCAAATCAAATGTAGTAGCTCATTGAATTGTCCTGGGTTCAATTCTTAGGGAATTCATGAACTGATAAAATATATACATTTAATGCATTAGATTAAAGCATTTGCCAAATGCAAAAATGGGAATCGAATCTGTGACTGTGGAGTTGCTAGCATCATGGGAATGACAGTATAAAATATGAGCAGTTTAAGTCAGTCTGACCATTAACACACAACACAAATAAGCACAAAGGGTCAGTTACGAGCATGAATCACGAACATCAAATGAACTCATACCTAGCGGATGATGCTTTCAGCATGATAGCTAATGATGTATTAGAACAAAATCAATGAGAATCCAGGCTATTAGAATGAATCGATGTGTGGGATACAAAGTGCCATAATAACCCTCTTTATATTAATGACCACATCCTGACGTTCCAAAACAGAAATGATTGTGTGGGTTTAACTCAAAGGCTTACATTATAACCACGACCTGATAATAACAGCTGATGTCCGGGCTTTCAACATGCACGAATGATGCATTTTAGCTAAGATCAACTCGGGACACGAATCAGTGGAGAGTCAAACCTCGACGTGCCAGTTGTTGAAAGGTGGGCCTACCAGTGCAACACGATTCGGTTCAAATCAAATGCAACTCGTGTGGCGTCAGATCAGAGTGGAATGCTTGTCAAGCCACCGGCGTCAGAAAGCAGAGACAGCAGCAGTTACAACCCCAGTGCATGAGAGGAGGGGGTTGGTGCAGCCCGTCGACGGCCAATTTTATGTCAAAGACTTCGGCTTTCATCATCGCATTCATCGGCTATGAGTAAACGTGATGTTTTGGGTGGAGAGAGGAGTGGTAACACAGACAGATCAACATCTCTTCCTCTTATGGCGCAGGGTTGTTTTTGTGGAGAATACTGCAAGAAAAGAAACATGTGAGCGCACGGAAACAGAAAGGCAAGCAAGCAAGAGTGGGTGAGGAGAAAACAATAAATCAATCAAAAACGAGAATGAGATTCCGCCCTCATAGCGTTGCATTTTACGTGACAAGGCAACAAAACAGCGCTGACTGCGAAGAGTCCATCGGATGAGGAAGTGTCAGACTCAGCAGTGTCCTGGCCTCCTTCCCAGAGCTTTGATGCTTCTCTCTTTTCTCTAGCTCTCTCTCCTTCTATCTCTCCTTCTTTTCCCGGCTGCTGCGTTTCTCTGGCATGACAGCAATCACATGCTTTTGGCCCGCTTCTCATCTACCGTCCACTCTCGTTCCCAATTAAAGTGCCAGAAAGACACAGGGCTCCCATAAATACTGTAGGAGGGCGAGGGAGAACGAAACACCCACATGCTGGTTCGGGGAGACCACTGCGGAGCGACTTGATCATCCATTCCATCCATTTCCCCCCATTTCTTACTAGTGTGTGTGTGGGTGACGTCTTGTGTAGCCCAATAGATTGGTACTTAGAGCCCCGGCAAGAAGCCATCAAAGCCATTGATGGTTTTCATCATAAAGATAATTCAGCAACCTTTACGGAGCCTTGTGGGATACCATATTTATGTCTATCGAACCAAGGCCTCCACTGGCCCCCTGACACAGGCAAGTCCTAAAAGAGGATTTATTTGCCAGTGTGGAGCCAGAAATAATCCATAAAATGGGAAGAATATTTCCAATAAAACAACAGTCCTCTCATCGCTTGCTTCAGCAGAGGTCTGTTTCTACTTTGTAGTCTACAGCCATTTGATGTGTTTTCACAAGAAGCATCTATATTGTACAACTAAACAATACAAACAGTTTCAAGTAGTTCAACAGTCAAGTAGTTTTTTAAAGTAGTTTTTTAAAGTAGTTAGCTACACAACAAGCTACAAACAACAACTATAGTTAACTACATTAAAGGGGTGGTTGATTTATGATTTCACTTTTTTAACTTTAGTTAGTGCTGTTTGAGCATAAACAACATCTGCAAAGTTACGACGCTCAAAGTTCAATGCAAAGGGAGATATTTTCTTTTAAAGAATTCTCTGCTTAAGGACTACAACATATGGCTGGTAGGGACTACAACAAGCTTCTTCCTGGGTTAGTGACATCACTAATCCTAACATTTACTTAACCCCTGCCCCCAAGAACACGCAACAAAGGGGATAAGGCCATGTTGGGCTGCTTTAGAGAAGAGGAAGAGTTGTTGTAGTAGAGTGTTGTTGCCATGCCGTCATTTTACATCGCACTGCTTCACAAACGAGGGTCAATGCTGGTTTTACACAAAAGATTAACATGACGGCACATGCTAGTCGATGAGTTGAATCAACTCCACAGCAACTATATAAATGTATTCACTAACCATTCAGAAACGTCCAGTTGCATTCTAAAAGTTGTAACTTCTTCCTGAGTCTCTCCATCAGTGTCCGACTCCGGTTTAAACAATGTAAGGCTGAACACCGTTACTGACAATCGTCATTTTGCTGCGTGAGATTCTCCAGCTTTGTTGTTGTTGAGCAAATGAAGCACGAGCTGTTAAAGCTCCGCCCTCTTTTGGAAAGCGTCCAGGAGCAGCAGCTCATTTGCATTTAAAGGGACACACACAAAAAAGGCGCGTTTTTGCACACACCCAAATAGGGGCAAATTTGACAAGCTATAATAAATGATCTGTGGGGTATTTTGAGCTGAAACTTCACAGACACATTCTGGGGACACCAGAGACTTAAATTACATCTTGTAAAAGGGGCATAATAGGTCCCCTTTGAAAGAATATATGTTTTGACAGTTGTATACAGTAAGCTGTGGTGTTTTCAAGTTTAATTCGTGGTATTTCATTTGAGCAGTATATATATGGCATAAATGGATGATAAAAATATAAATTTACAATAAATACCAATAATAAAACCAGAAAACTCAATTTATACAAACAGTAATAATGAGCCATATATATTACTTATATATAACGTCACTGAATAATGAATAATTCGACACTACCAACACTGCAACTAGGATGAATATAAAAGTGAGAGATTCTATATTAGCACTAATGCTCTACAGAGCAAGTAAACTATAATTTATAATTCAGTTAGTTCATGATATGAGAAAACAGCAACTGCTTAGAATTAATATGAAGCTGCATCAGGCAGAAATGCAAAATAAACAGGATTAAAGAGGCAGTTTTCTAAATGTAATTTCATGATGACTCAACCTTAAATTTACTGAGAAATATTTCACATTTTAACAGCACATACCAATATGTGTATAAAAGAGAAAACTCACAAACCAGAAACATCAGACTGGCCATCCACTGGTCATTATTATGACCGCCCAGGCGTTGTGGCCCTGTTGTGCAGAAAGAAGCTCAGAAGTGCTGAAGCCTGCCATGCATTTTGCCGCTTTTGTGTCATGAGTTTGATGTGGGGGCAGCGGCTCACATGGCGTGCCATCAGCGCTATTGATGTGAACAAAATCCTATTAACCTTCTCCAAACCCCATAATGCATTGTGCAAATAAACCCGTTCCCGTTTTCCCGGTGAGCTCTCTTCTTCTGTCTACCTAACCCTTTTGATCCTCTTCACGTAAATACTTCAATAAAACAAAGAAGAAAAAAAAATAGAATGCCATGATTTTGATCATTTTTGCAGCCATTAATAACAGAAAAGCAGAGAGTGATGGCTCATATTTGAATGTTTAAATATTTAGCACAGGTTCATTAGGACTTGTCAGGATTATAAACTCATCTGAGCGTGGAAAACCACATCATGAAGCGATAGAGGGGAAACTCAACTGCGTGTTAATCTGACAGTTGTAGCACTATTGCAAGTGTCAAATAATTATGTGATATATTATGGCAATTCTAAATATTAAATGTTAAGTGAGATAACATCATTTTCCAAATATTCCAAAATAATAACTAAAATACTCCCCCTCCCCCATCGTCATCTTCTCAGGCCATTTCCAGTTTGATTTTGACGTGATTAAGCGGTGATTTTGAAGTTGTTTACTCAGTTTTTAATTAGTATTCCTATTAACACCATAATGTTGTTCATTCAAACCATAAAAAGATTTAAATCGATTCACAAACCAATATCGCATTAACCAATCATAACAAATCCTATCCAATCATAGTGCGATGGAGGCATTGCCTCTTATCACAGGACTTTCCCCTATTCATTTTCAATTACCACCCACCAAACCCACTGCATGCTTTAGGGGGTCTGTTAAAACTCAATGGGCTCAGGCAAGGGAGGCAAGAGAGACGCAGACTAAAAAAAAAAAAAAAAAAAAAAAAAATGACATACATTTTAACCACAAATGCTCATCTTGCACTAGCTCTATGATGCGCCATGCATTACGTAATCATGTTGGAAAGGTCATGCGGGACGTAAATGAAAGTACCGAGCAAGTGTTTACAAAGCGAACGTGCAAAGACTAAGTCAAAGGGCCTTTACAAAAAAAGGTAAAACAAAGATGTCGGACGATTTTGAAGTTGGAGGAGAAAATGAGATGGAGTTTTTCGCCCTACCGTGGTACTTCCGTGTATGTTGCATTTTGTAATATTTAGCATACTCTCTGGGTAAATAAGTAAATACTTTGCAACGTTAAAAAAGTATGTTTCCATATACAGTAGTATGAATGTAATCTGGACTCACTACATTTGTCATATTGTCATTGTCATGTGACCTACCAGCATCAGTTTTGTTGCTTCATTGCCATTCATAAATCCCCTTCTGTGGCCTCATGGGATAGTAAAGAGTCCATTGAATGGGCACTTCAGGATCTCACTGGAAGTATTAGGTCATCCGGGAACTTTTTGCCTTCTATTTCTTGGATACTGTGAATTTGAACACACTACTCTTTTCACATAAGTTTTTCACCAACTATATAGTATATAGTATGTTTTTAATATATCTTTTACATGTATTGTTTTCATACTTGTTTTTTTATTATTATTATTTTTAGATTTTAACTCGTGACCTGTCACCCCTTAAATAAAATATTATGACAGTATCAATATCTAACATCATAGTTTTTATAATAATAATAATTATTTGTACATTGTTTGTTGTATGCAAACAATGTACAAATGACTAAAATCTGCCAAGAAACAAACTTAACGTGTTGGATAAAAACTGATAAAGGTCTTGCAGATTTTTTCTTTTTCTTTTTTCCCACCACTTTCTGTCACGGCAAAGTCAGGCCTCACAGGAACCTCCAGCTATCTAAGTAGTTGCAGTGCGTGTCCTTATCCACTCAAATGAACCAGCAGAGTCCACAGCCAGCAGAGGAGATTAGAAGAGAGAGAGAGAGCTTTGCTGAGTTTGGGTTGATGCGCTTTTCAACTCCTCAGAGAGTCTGCATGCGATGAAATCTGTTGCAAACCTCCGTGAGTGACAGAAAAAAAAATGTAAAAACTACAAAGCAAACCGCATGGCCTTATGATTGTGAAACTACAAAAGGGGTGACCAGGGAGGGACGAGACAGCGAGAGGGAGATTGCACCGTAGTGTTTGTGTCGAGTTAGTCAACTTGAATGTGACTCGGTCCTACTCTGAGTGAGCTCAAGATATACACAAAGAAAGAAATGGGGGGGGGGGATACATAATTATTCTGTATCCGTTCTGGGCTCTGGCTCTCATTTTCACAATCTCCTCTCTGCAGTACTAAGCAAGTGTTCACCACCGACCTGACAAGAATTGTCAATGATTTCTCCCGTGCTCGGCTGACAATCCCTCTGTGTGAGTGCAGGGGATTTAATTCCTAAAGCTGCTCCGAGTCAAAGGCTAATTTTGTGCTACGCGAATTAGCAAAGGCAAATGAAAGCAAGGCCGGGATAAATCCACGCTGCCTTTACTTCATATTCAACTGTCAGCTCATTATAATCAAGAACCTCCTTCAAAAAAAATGGAAAAAGCACACATTCGCTTGGAATACTGGCACGCTCCATGTGTTTCTCCATGTTGCCTCTTTGGGGACACGGTCGAATTTTTGACTGGCAGAGATTATTTAGGCAACCTCACGCCGGAGACATATTCCTGCCAATAAACAAAGGGTATCTGTTCAGGATTGCCGGTGCCACAGAGAGTGCAGTGTTGTGCCAAAAAGTGCTCCCAGAGCAAATGAGCAAGTGATCAGTATTCAGTGCCATGCGGCACTCTCCCTGTAGTGCATCTGAAATGAACAGAGGGATTGTGGTTAGGATTGAATCAGGATCTATGAGGCCGAATCAAATCGCTCATATTTTTTCATGAGTCACTGCGAAAGGCCGCCACATGGCCAACAGACGCCTTATTCTGAAATGTCTTTTAATTCGTCCCCAGAGGCCCAGAGGTGCTTTGCCTTTTCCTTTTTTTTTTTTAAGCTTTTTTTTTTTTTTTTTTTTTTTTTTGGAGCTGGCAGTAATTAGGACACCCCTAGTCTTCCAGTGAGCAGCCAAATGGAAAACATTGGCTACACTGTGGAAACGAAACATCTGGTGTATTGTGATATAGACCTGTTGGAAAATAAATAAATAAATGGGGTTTACAATCAATTAGGCAAGTTACTAAGGTGCCAGCAGCTATAGCATTCGTACATGTGCCGTGTGTTCACGAAATGCAACGATTTTTGTCCAAAGCAGCGTAAACAACCAACAGAGCAAATATAAACTTGTACTTTAAGGCTAAATGGAATGTTTGTGTGAAGCACCATGTTAATTTAACTTCTAAAGATTATTTTTTCAGGACAAATATCTAAAAATTCTTAAATCAAGATACATTTACGTACTTGAGAAGCAAAATTACATGAGATATTGAGTTTTGTTTTCTGTTTTTGGTTAAAGCAAGACAAAATATCTGCCAGTGGGGTAAAAAAATGATCTTTTTTTTGTCCTTAAATTAAGTTTATTTTTCTTACCCAATTGATGGATATTTTTTTTCTTGTTTTAAGCATAAACTTAATTTTGCTCCTTTTTTTCCCAGAAAAAAAACAACAACATTTTGCTTCTCAATTAAATGTATTTTGACAAGAGTGTTTGGGGCCTAAAACTAACTTTTTACCACACCTGCCAATGACCAGTGACTTAAGAAAATTTACGGCCATAATTTTTTATTTTTGTTTTACTGGCCTTGAAACATTTTTTTGCAAAAACAGGCAGTTAAGACACCAACATTTTAGATAGGCTTATCAGTGAAAATTCACAATTATTGATACCACAGCTAAAACTATACTGTAAAAAATTATTTTCATGATTTGTTATCACACCATTTTTTCCTTTTGTCAGATCAACTTAGATAATTAATGTGGTTCAGATAACATAATATTTTGAGTTTCTGTCGAATAAACCAATCACCTTAATTGCATTAACTCAAATTTTTAATTTCAATGAACTCAAAATTTTAAGGCAACCAGGTACAGTAACTTTTTTAAGTTAAACCAACAATTCTTTTTTACAGTGTACTAGCCTAACTAATAGAAATTTAAAACATTATTAAAGACAAGTAAACAGCTAGTAGTAAAATAAAAACAAATAATCAAATTACAAGCAAAAGCACAAATAAATACAATATAAGAAAGATACAAATGGAATAAACAGTGCTTTTCAGGTTTTTCAGGTAGGTCAGAAGTAGGTCTGTCAGGTACAGAAATGTAAGCAAATGCAGAATAACACTGCATAGTCTTCACTGTATAAAATAAACATCCTTATTAATGTTACTAAGTTATTCACTCAAGAGCAGTGAGTGATTTTTTTCTTTGTCATTTGTTGTTTGATTAACATTAAGAACACAGCAGCAGGAATATTAGGCTGCTGTCACTTTAGGAGCGAATGCACGGATCTAATATACTCATACTGTACACGTGTTTACTTTCTCAACTGTTTACGTTCACTTAAGACATAACTGATTGATCATTTTTGACAAAATTTTGTGTGAATCTGTCCTCTCAAGTGCAAGAAGACGTGAAAGAGAGCTCAATTCAGTATTTTCTGGGCATGCACACACAAAATTTTGCACACGGGTAACAAAATAAACCCCTTCTTGCGTATTCTTGTGGTTGTATATAAATTGTCAAGGCTTAAACATTTGTGACAAGGCAATGCTGGCCTGTCAGCTGTCCTGAGCATTCACGTTTTTCACATTCATGCATCGTTAGAATTCATAAAAATGTTACCAGCCAACTGACGAGTGACACCATTTTATATACTCGCCAACGCCGATTTTTACTCGTAGTTAGCGCTTGCCGAGTGTTAATTTTAGGCCCTGTTTGTACTGGAAAACAAGACAGCAATACTAAAAAAAATTTTTTTCACAGTGTACTTTCCTGTTTGTTGATCTAAACCCTCTGCCCTCACGGGTCCATTTAGCATTTTTCAGGTCTGCCTGAATTTGTTTGCACTGTGCAAGAAGAAACACAACTTTTCCGAGTTTTCAAATGCTTTATATTTAGAATGAAGCACTGTGAGTTAATGACTTAAAAAGCGCTGAGACTTGTAAATTACTGCTTCTAAACACTGTCAATGTTTATTCAGGCTTTTCATTCTCTGCAAAACATTTTTAACGAATATTTCCTGCTCTCTGACTGCTGAAATAACATGCAACGGTTAAATACTCACCCGCAGCACTTTATAGAACAAGACAGGTTGTTATGAGACGCATTACGCTTTTGCTAAAGCGGGGCCAAAAACATCTTTCACACATCGCCTTCATTCCTGCAGGGAATTTCAGGCTCGGCCACAGTCCACCTCAAATTAATGACCTAATGAAGCCTGTTGTTGTCGTTCAAGCGTGTGTTTACCTCAGAGATTAATGCAATGTTTTATGTATACCCTTTAAGCGCGCGTAGACGCTCGCCTGACAAATACCAATTAGCCCTGAGAAGCTGGGGTTTGTATTGGCTTTATGCGGTTGTCTGCTTTCATTGCATGTCTTTGTCTCAGATGTCTTTTTATGGATTTCAAACTCACGTCTGTGTGGGCCATGGCAGCGCTGGAGGATTTCTTCACAATAAAGGACATAGAGAGACTAATTATGGTGCTGTCAAGGGATTTTATACATAGCGGAGATGAAAATGGAATCTACATCTTCATATCGGCTTCCTCTGGTTACAACTAACATGAAAGTCCTTTTTCAGAAAATACTCTTTGGTGGTTTACCGCTCTTTGTTCTGAAATGAAAGAAACAGAATTAAACAATGCATCACAAATACAATGTATGATAAGTGTCAGAGGTGTAGCACAGGACTTAAAGGCCTTCAGACGTTCATTTAAAAAAATCAAGGTTGCACAAGGGTAGATTTCAGACTGTAGCCGATGTGATCTGTCATGCTTTTCTGTCTGGTTTAAATGTTAACTCTGCCCTAAACCGTGGCAAATGTTTGAGCATTGAGAGGATGCACTCATATTAATTTCTGAAACCTTGTAGTTCACTAATAACATTTACGAACAATGATTAGAAGTTCAATATCTCCTTCAATACTAGTGAGTTCTTGGAAAATGTTACGTAATTCATCACTTTACACCTAAAATATAATGATTTTGAATCTTACGGTGAATAATTTTGATCATTTGTAGACCATCATAGCTTCTACATTAAAGGTACACTATGTAAGCTTTGGCCCTCTAGTGGTTAAAAAACAAAACTGCATGCATTTTGCGGAAGAACATTGTTTTGGTTGTGCTTCGGTGCTGCGTGACTGTGTGAATGAATATGGTTATCCTACTGCTCATAAAACATTCACTGCTGGACTTAGAGATATTACGAGTTTAGATGGAAAGGATCTCAAGATGACTAGCTGAAGACGTTACGGTAGCTATACCCATTAATAGACATGGTACTTACTTGAAAATAAACTCCAGCACAATGCTACAACAACCATAATGAAATGACTCTTCACAATAGATAATGCTTTACAATGAACTCTATTAGAGAGCTACATATGACAGTTTATCTGTTCAATAAAATACCTTACTCACCAGTAATTTTTTTAAATGGGTGATTCCCTGGAGGTTGGAGATTTACCATGCTCTATGTCAACCTTTCTCACTTGTTTTGACAACTAACCCATGCCGCTCCAACACCATAAATGTGTCAAAGTAGCCGGAGCAACTTTTCTCTATTTACGGATGTGACAAGACACGCACGGGCGAGTGACATATGTACGCAAATTTCCTGTGAAAACCATCCAGCCAGTTCTAAAATATAAACACGTACCATAGTGAATCAGGGTAAGACAAAAACACGTTTTGGAAGAAGGATTGATGATGTGTTGACTCATTATTTAAATGTAGTTAATTTTCAATAACAACAAAAAGAAGTTACATAATGTACCTTTAAAAAAAAAAAGAAAGAAAAACATTCTTTATATTTGACATTTCCATCAGAAAAAAAGAAATAAATGCATCTTGAGATGTCATTTCTTCCCAAAAATTGGTTCAACCACCATCACACTTGGGTCTAGAGTCGCTGGCTGTAAATATGTTGAAAATAATTAGATCTTATCTCAAGTTATTTATATCTGCTTTGGCTTTCCTGCATGCTGTGTCCCTCACTCGCTCTGTCACTCAGGAGAATGTGGACCCGTGAGATAGAGCGCACAAACATTTCATTAACCACATGCTAATGACTCGCATGCTAATGTTTGCATAGATTACTGGCTTGGAGCTGAAAGCAGAGACGTTCCCCCCCTTTGCTCGCTGTGGCTGACAAATTCTGGATTTATTTATTTGGACTTTTCTGTCATTCTTGTCGGTGACTGTAAACATTGAGATTTGTCATTATGTCGCAGAAGGTTGATTAAAAACACCGACTTCATAGACATCAAGTCCGGGACACTTGAGAAAAAGCATGCAATGTTATATTCTTAAACATTTAATATTGCATTGTAGTCATTGGTATGCACAGTAATAATATAATCTATGACAAAATCATAAACATTAAATGCAATATGTTCACAAAGACCCAATGGAATCAGTCAATCAATCAATCAATCAATCAATCTATCTATCTATCTATCTATCTATCTATCTATCTATCTATCTATCTATCTATCTATCTATCTATCTATCTATCTATCTATCTATCTATCGTCTCTCTGTCTGTCTGTATTTATTGACATATTTCTTTTCTAGAAATGGATTTACAGTCTACTCAACTAAAGTGCATTCCTAGTGTGTACTATTTTTTCTTTCTTTCTTTATAAAAAAAGAGGTAAAAATGCCTTTTATGCCCATATACTAAGAAAGAAAAAAAGAAATGCAGACGTCATATATCCACTGACCCACAAAACCCCTGGAGCGACAGAGTCTGCAGTGTCTGGTTGTCACAAATGAATGACGGCACACAATGCACATTGAGTTTACTAGATGGGGAAATTAGACAGCATACGGTACTACATCTGCACTCATCTAACATCAAGGCAGCATTTTATTTTTGATGTCATGCTTAAAAATAAAGGTTCATCCATTAAACTCTTCCATTGCACAAAAAGGTTGTAGTGTAAAAAGGTTATTCATACTGCCTCCCAAAAGAAAGGATCTTGGGGAAACCAAACATTGTTCTTCTATGGCATTGTTGCAAAACCCCCACCTTTGGTTCTTCTTGGCACTTTTATTTTTAAGAGTGCAGGCTAATGAATAAGCTCCCAAATAAAAAAGTTTGGCAAATGTTCAATTAGGCTCTTGAACTTAGCTATTGTTAATTGTTTGAATGATTTTGAACATTGCATTGTTAATCATAATTTAATGTTAAATAGTCAATATTACAGTTTTGACATCATGGAGATCAAATACTAAACAAACGTGGTTTCCAAATCAATACATATTGTAGATTGTATTGCTTTAGTATACACTGTTGTTGCCTGAAAAAGCAAAAATTTTGGGTTGGTAATATTTGTTAATATTTTTGAAAGAAATTTCTTACATTCTCACCAAAAATACAGTAAATAAATGTATTTCTTCAGTCTTCAGTCACATGATCCTTCAGAAAACACTAATATGCTTATTTGGTGCTCAAGAAAAATGTCTTTTTTGAATGCTTTTTTTTTTTTTTTCAGGAAACTTTGATGAATAGAAAGTTCAAAAGAGCAGCATTTATTTGAAATAGAAACCTTTTGTAACAATGTAAAAGTCTTTACTGTCACTTCTGATCAATTTAATGCATCTTTGCTTGATCAAATATGGTTTGATATTCAAATCTCAAAGGCCAGAACTCAAGCAAAGAATATGAATTATGAGGCGTACTATGGTGAAGGTTTGCCTCATGAATATTAATCATTTGCATGACTGGACAGTCTAGAAAGGTTACCAAGCAACGTCAGCATAGTCGAATTAATATTCATGAGATTAGCCATCGCCATGTCATAACAACCACTGACTGGACTGCAAATTTAATGTCCATTACAGCATTTCAGTCGATTCTGTATTTAAAAAAAAAAGAAGGATATTTTATATTTAGTCCTTTCTAGCTTTTCACACAAACCCTCATTAATATGAACTGCATATTATCGTGCATTTAGAATTCAGAGTAAAACGGGAACATGTCTTACATTGACCACATTGACATTACTTTCTCTCAACTTTCTAACGCTGGAGCCAGATTTTCTAACCGCTACGTAAAAAAAAGGAAAAAAACATAATCCAATTATATACATTGTGCATCTGCTAATATAGTACATTTGTCAGGTGTCAAATACAGGCTCTTCAAGATTTATTACATTTCAACTGAATACCAAAAAAAAAAAACCTCTTAAACCATCTTTTAATAGCACTACAGCAGTGTGTGAAAAATATGTTGTATCTACCATCTGGGTCTACACATGTTGACGCTGTCACATGTTGTCCAAACAGTTGCTTTATACACATTTCAAAGCTGTATCTCCATTATATTTAGTTTTTCTTCTTCATGCACTGAGGATTGAAGTGTCATCAACAATTATTGTAATTTAAACTTTGTGGTTATGCTGTAAATATGGATAACTGATACGCTCCATAATGCCTGACGTCAACCTATCAGATGACTTTTATGAGGGAGCGGTGTATGTTTCTCTTCTCTCAGTGTGTCAGCGGTGACAGCATAATCCCAGGAGAACCCCAACGATCAATAGAGTGTGAACCAACTCTGAGACTGGAGTTCACAAAACTAATCAAACTTGTGTTACGTGTGTCACCTCTAGACAGCCAATTCTGACATAACTGTAAGCAAAACCTTTCTGCAAACAGCACAGATACACTTGCATAAGATGAACAGATGTCTGGAATAAAATCCAGGGGCATTTCTAATCCAGCAATCAATATATCATCTAAAATGACAGTTTTATCTATGAGGTAAAAATGTGGACTTTTATAGTTTTGTTTGTTTTGACCATTCTAGATGTTGTACTGTGTAAACTATGGTATGTCATACTCTATCATATGACTATAAATTACACTACCATTCAAAAGCTCTACATGTAAGATGTAAAAATAAAATAAAAATGACAGTGAAGACATTTATAATTTTATAAAAGGTTCCTACTCAAATAAATGCTGTTCATTCAAACTTTCTGTTCATCAGGGAAGCCACACTTCATTAAACAGCACAACCATTTTCTGTACCAAATCAGCATATTAGAATGATTTCTGAAGGATCATGTGACACTGAAGACTGAAGTAATGATGCTGAAAATTCAGCTTTGCCATCACAGGAATAAATTACATTTCATATTAAAATCGAAAAAGTTAGTTTAAATTGTAATAATATTTCACAATATTACTGTTTTTATTGTATTTTGATCAAATAAATGCAGCCCTGGGGAACATTCTCTCTTCTTTCAAAAGCATTAAAAAATCTCAATCTAAAGGGTACATTTACCAGGCTGAAAACTGGAAAATAAGGATGAAAATATGAGAACTAAAAATTATGAAATAAATGACCCTCTCTGTTTCGTGTTTGTGTTATAATGAAATAAAAAACTAAATAAATAAATATAAAAAATACTCAGTAGGTATACACATAAAAATGTGTATAATTGACTCATCAGCATGCTGATGGGAACTGAAAAGAACCAATCAGAAAGCCACTGGGGAGGTCAGAAAACTACAAACACAACACTGTAATGAAAAAGCTTTTAGTTGAGAAAAATGGTGACATATTCCACACAGAACACACATATGTTTTCAATATGAGGGGGCTTAATTCCTACACTGAAAAAAAAAAAAAAAAAAATTCATGATTTGATTTTTTTTTTTTTTGGTAACACTTTAGTATAGGGAACACAGATAAGCTATTAACTACGACTTTTCCTCAATAAACTCCTTATTAATAGTTAGTGAGGTTGTTGTTAAGTATTTTGTAGGATTAAGAATGTAGAATAAGGTCACGTAGAAAAGGCATTAAAGGGACAGTTCACCCAAAAATGAAAATTCTGACTACCATAGTATTTATTTTTCCTACTATGGTAGTCAATGGGGGGTGAGATCTGCTTGGTTACAAACATTCTTCCAAATATCTTCCTTTGTGTACAGCAGAACAAAGAAATTTATACAGGTTTGGAACTACTTGAGGATGAGTAAATGATGACAGAATTTTCATTTTTGGGTGAACTATCCCTTTAATATGTGCTTAATACTGTAAGTACTAATAAATAGCCAATATTCTAGTAATATGCATGCTAATAAGCAACTAGTTAAAAGACCCTAAAATAAAGTGCTACCCTTTTTTTCTTTTGTCAAATACACATAGATAATGAATGTGGTTCAGATAACATCATATTTTGAGTTTCTATGTATTAAACCAATCTCCTTCATTGTATTAACTCAAATTTTTAATTTCAATGAACTCAAAATTTTAAGGCAACCATGTAACTTACTTTTTTAAGTTAAATGAACAATAAATATATATATATATATATTTATATATATATTAAAGTGTAATAAAATCTAAGAGGTCATCATTTACTCATTAAAAAAAAAAAAAAAAATGTTTTCCATACATTAAAAAAAGGGGCACAGATGCAAAATAAATAAATAAATCAAAAAAAGTAGTCCATTTGACTCACTATATTCCTAAACCTCTGAAGTCATATGATTTGACAGTTGCCTAAGGAACAAAATGAAATTTAGGTATTTACTCACTGAAAATCTTAACATCTTCAATTCGTGAACGAATCCTATTGAGTCAGATCTCCTCGTTGAATCAGTTCACTTAAAAGCTCACTGGAAGAGAAAAATAGTGAAATTCAGCAAAATGCAGTTTGTTATTCACACAAAGTTATCACATGACTCCAGAAGACTTGGAACATAGTGCACAAGTCAAAATGACTACTGTTATGATGCTTTTTTGGTACTTATAGCCTAGGTAACTGAATGAAAGAAGACCAATACGATCTTCCTCTTGAGGTCCAAAAATATAACAGCATAAGGGTTCTTACGGTGTAAGAGAGGTGCATTTTGTTGCATTTTATTTTGTGACTTCACCAGGCTTAATTTAATTAACTTAACATTTTTAACAACTGGTATGGGAGGATTTAGCATGAAATAACTAATTTATGCCTTCTTGCAACTGCTGTTTGCAGTAAACATGAAGCAAAATCACATTGACAAAGATTTTCCCCCCACAATTGCCTATGCCAGGACATAAAACTACTAAAGAAAAGATAGCCATTTCTCTGAGCAGCTTGCTAGTGTGCTGTTAATGCAATTGCGTTTGTAATGGATACCTAATTCAGTTTCAGGACGGAGAGGAACACTTGTTTCACAATGACGCAACCTCCAAATTGAGGTTTTAATTGTTGCGTGTCAAATTATCTACATCCTGATAACAGTGGTTAGAAAAGCCTCTAAAATCGTTTCCAATTATAGTGTACATTTAGCCGTAAGTGGACAGATTATGAAATTGTAGGGTGCCATGCTTAGAATGCCGCTCTTAGAATGGAAGATGTTTTTTGGTTCTTCTTTATTTACAGCTTAGAAAAACAAGGACTGTTTTTGCAGCTTCTTTTTGGGTGTTGATTGATCATTTAATAAATATGAAACATTTCAAGGCACCTATGCTGATTGGATATTTTGTCCAAGACTGTATGGCTGGCCTCTTCTGGTAAAATCCTAATCAGGAAAAGAGGAACTGCAATCAAATGGAGAGGGCTGTCGGGCTTCCTCTTGTTGCTAAGAGACAGGTGTAAAATGAAAGTTCTGCTCTGAAGGAGCGTTTTGTGTAATTGTGACTGTTCTGAACAAAAACAGGTCATATCTTTCCTCCACAGTTTGAAGGTACAGGAGTCTATTGACAGTTTCCTGAGATATCTGTCATATGCCGTCAACCACGCCAACACAGAGCTTTCTATGCAGTAAGTTCTGCGCTCCTGCAGATAATGACTAGATCGCCATTCAGCGCACTGTGTTTGCTGCTGAAAAGGAAAAGGAGAATTCTGAAACTATTACTGACACTGATGTGAATGAAATATTTAAGTTGAAATTTCCGAGCTTTACCCACAAAGAAAATTAAACCGAGCAGGGCCTTTGAGCAAATTCACATTCATATTCACATATTCATGACTCATTTAAAAACATTGCTCAAGAAACACATTCTGACTTCGGCCAGAAAGGGCTTAAACTGCATTTAGCAAATGGTTTAATTTCTGTTTCCATTTGCACAGGGTTTAGGGCCACTGCCTGAACATTTTGCCTTGACAGACTTAGTATATTTGCAAACAATTTGCCAGTCGCACGCTAAGAAAACAGTTAATTCGGGAACTGTTAATTCCAACAAAACTCTCTTTGCTCTTTTAAGCTTCACTCAGATATGGACACAGAAGATGGGAGTGTGAAGTATGTCCTAACCGGAGACGGGGCTGGAACTATTTTCGAGATTGATGAGAACTCGGGTGATATCCATGCCACCAGGAGGCTTGACAGGGAAGAGAAAGCGTTGTACACCCTGAGCGCCAAAGCCGTCAACAAAACCTCTGGACAGGATCTGGAGAGGGCTTCGGAATTCATCATCAAAATCCATGACATCAATGACAACGAGCCAAAGTTTGCCAAGGACACCTACGTGGCCAGTGTATCAGAGATGTCGAATGTTGGTGAGTGCTTAAGTTTTAACTCACACTTTGGTATGGGGAACACATATTCACTTTTAAAGGGATAGTTCACCCAAAAAATGAAAATTCTGTCATCATTTACTCACCCTCAAGTAGTTCCAAACCTGTATGAGTTTCTTTGTTCTGCTGAACACAAAGGAAGATATTTGGAAGAATAAACAGATCTCGCCCCCCATTGACTACCACAGTATTTATTTTTCCTACTATGGTAGTAAATGGGGGGTGATATCTGTTTGGTTACTGACATTCTTCCAAATATCTTTGTGTTCAGAATTTTCATTTTTGGGTGAACTATCCCTTTGACTATGACTTTTGCCTCAATAAACTTTTAATTTAATGCTTATTAATAGTTAGTAAGGTAGTTGTTAAGTTTAGGTATGGGGTAGGATTTGGGGATGTAGAATATGGTCGTGCAGAATAAGACATTAATATGTGCTTTATAAGTACTAATAAACAGCCAATATGTAAAAAGCTTGTTAAAAGTGAGAATTGTTCCCCATACTAAAGTGTTAACTGATTTTTAACTCACATAGTGTTAATATTATTTTTGGATTTTTCTAAAGACACTGAAATGTACAGCATTAACATACTGATAGCATCTAAAATGTAATTTTTTACTATAGTAACATATTTACAGTCCCTCAGGTTGGGACTGGAATTGAAGTTCGGTAACACTTTATTTTAGGGTCTTTTAACTAGTTGCTTATTAGCGTGCATATTGCTAGAATATTGTCTATTTATTAGTATGTATTAAGCACATATTAATGCCTTATTCTGCATGACCTTATTCTACATTCTTAATCCTACCCAATACCTAAACTTAACAACTACCTTACTAACTATTAATAAGCAGTAAATTAGGAGTTTATTGAGGGAAAAGTGGTAGTTAATAGTGAATATGTGTTCCTTATTCTAAAGTTCTATACTTGCAATTCATTTATCAGAGAAATGTTATTCAAAACTGTATCCAAATGGCAAACGAAAATCAGAAGCTGTTCATACATTGATGCTGATACTTATCCATGTCTATACAAATGTAAATCACACTTTACATACAAAAACTCAAATGACAACTATTATAAAAGCAGTGCTTTTATGCAGATTTTTACATTCAGGTGCAAGTTATTTTCACTACATCATTAAAGGCAATCGCACACTCACTCACACAAGAATCTTGTTTACGCCAGAGTGCCTCCATATAAACGTCCAATGCAAAATGAAGTAGCCGTGGACGCTTTAAAAAAAACAACAGGCTTAAAAACAAAAGATTTCAGAAGGATGATTCGAAATGATTATGTGTTGAGCAGAAAAACTGGATGCGTGCTTACAGAGCAGTCAAATCTGTCTCCAAGATGACGAGAAAAGTGAAATTGGCCAATAAAGAGACTTTCGTTTTTTTTATGCTAAACAGAACACACTTTCTTTCAGCCACTTAATCAACGCTGATTAAAACTATGACAAACATTCAACTTCACGTGATTTGAGGGAGGATAAAGATCTTACAATATCCCGTCTGAATTCATTCAATTATCAGTGATTTTAAACCCATTAAGAGCGGCAGAGAGAATCAAAGTAAATGAACGGGATGCAGCAAGCTGAAATCAATTACTCTTCACGAAGCAACAAATTAACCCGCAGGTTTATCTCAAATGAATCAAAACTCATTTGCAGTTCTGACAAAAACAAGGCAGCCGTTTTTGATTAAAGATTTTGTGCTATGATAAGATAATCATTGTGGATCTTAATCATTGTGACCCGGCAAATGAATCAAAGATTAATCACTAGGAAATGAGGAAATTATGCTTGAAGTGGTCCTGGTGTACCTATTTGTGTTTGCCAATTCATAAAGCACTGTTTGAGAATGCTTGACTCAGTGTCTGTGTCAAAGTTTACCAAACAGGAATTAAATCTTTTTGCGTTTTTACTTTTGCCCTTTTTGACACATTATTAATAATTAGAGGAGAGTGGGGTAAAGTGTGTCAGTGGGTGAGATGTATTGCCCTCTGGAACACAATCTTCATCATTTCACCATCTATTTAGGGTGCTTTCACACTGGCCGTTTAGTTTAAAATGGGGCACGGTTCGCATGAAAAATTGGCAATGTGAAAACTGTCATGCAGACTCAGATGCGCACTGGGGTAAAGAACCCGAGACTAAGGCATTGTCCAAAATCGCCCCCCCATACCTTTAAATAGAGCACGATTTGAGGAGGCAGCCATTTATGGGTGTCTGAAACCATAGTGGACATTATCAACATTATCCGACCTTTGGATGAGACGTTAAACCGAGGTCCTGACTCTCTGTGGTCATTAAAAATCCCAGGATGTCTTTCAAACAGAGTAGGGGTGTAACCCCAGCATCCTGGCCAAATTTGCCCATTGGCCTCTGTCCATCATGGCCTCCTAATCATCCCCATATACTGATTGGTTTCATCACTCTATCTCCTCTCCACCAATAAGCTGGTGTGTGGTGGGCGTTCTGGCGCAATATGGCTGCCGTCGCATCATCCAGGTGGATGCTGCACATTAGTGGTGGTTGAGGAGATTCCCCCTTCCATATGTAAAGCACTTTGAGTACCCAGAAAAGCGCTATATAAATGTAAGGGATTATTATTATTATTATTAAGTGCACTCATTCAATCCCACAATGCACAGCAATTATGAGTGTACAACCAATGTATGCTCAACGGCTAGAGAATACCCATAATGCACTGAGAGTCGCACACTGAACGAATTCTGACCAGAAGATGGCGCCCACAGGTGAATCATCCATCGATTTTCCAAACTGCTGGTCCAATGTGGCTACAGTGTAATATCTTACTTAATATCTTGATAATTAAATTGTTTAATTAAGGTTTATACATAGTTTCCATGACGGAGTTCAAGATAAATCTCTTTATCTTACTACTAGAGCTTATATTTCACAATTCTGACATAACTCACAATTGCGACTTTATATTTCGCAATTCTGACTTTATAACACGCAATTGTGAGTTATAAAGTCAGAATTCTAAGTTAAAAAGTCAGAATTGTGAGATATGAAGTTTATATCTCACAATTCTGAGAAAAAAGTCAGTCTTTTTTTCCTTAGAACTGGACTTTATAACTCGCCACTGCGAGTTTCTATCTCACTATTCTGAGAAAAGTCAGAATTGTGAGTTCATATCTCGTAATTGCGAGGAAAAAAGTCAAAATTGTGAGAAAAAAGTCAGAATTGTGTTTATAACATGCAAATTTTAGTTTAGAACTTGCAATTCTGACTTTATTTCTCTCAATTGTGAGTTTATACAGTATCTCGCAATTCTGACATTATAACTTGCAATTGAGAGTTTAAATCTCACAATGAGTCAGAATTGCGAGATGTAAACTCGCAATTGTGAGAGAAAAAAAAAGTCTGAATTGTGAGATAAAAATTACCAATTACCTTTTTATTTAGTGGTGGAAACAAGCTTCCATAGAAGTAGGTGTGTAGTCTGATGAAATGGAGGAAAAAAAAGTTAGCAACATACTGTCACAAATCAGAAATATTTCATTATATTATAGAAGATGCTTCAGCAGTGCCCAATAGTTTTTGAAGCATGAAATGGACTAATATTTTCCTCTGTCTGCTGCCTTTCATGTTACAGCTCAGGATGGTCACCAGTGAAGGGTTTGGGACTGTATTCATTCTTGTGGTGCCATCGGCCAATCAATACTATTGTCACGTCCTTGTCGTGACATTTTCAATGCGACATGAAATGAAATGTGTTATTAAAGCATATAGGTATTCAAATTTCTGTTAAGTTCTGAACGTCTCACCGGAGAGTAGATCTTAACGCAGCCGTGTTTGTTGAAAGATGGATCCCTGAGGCGTGAAACACTACCAGTCATCCTTTCAGACAAATGCAAGACCACTCCAGGGACTCTCAGTTGGATTCTTACATTACAGTGCCTGATCTCCTTTATGTGTCTGCCGTCGAGAGTCTCAAAGCACCTGTGTTTTACAAGCTGAGAACATGGAATGTTGTTTTATTCAGATTCTTAACATGATACATGGCAGATTTGTAGTCACTACTATTTATTTCCCTCACAAATTTAAAAGCATGTCACGTTACAGCAGTTCAACTGTGGGCAGAGTTATTTATTAAACACAAATCTGGTAAAAGCAGCCTCGTAAATGGACCACAGTCTTTTTCCCCGAGGCTTTTGCACTTGAAACCCAAGCTCAACCTTTCTTTTTCCGTTTCTCTTTCCGGCAGGCTCGTTCTCCCTTTCATATCTGTATTTCTCCGTGGGGTTCAAAGTTACATCATCCCCGGCACTCCGTAACGTAAATGGGACACCGTGCTCGTTTGACACTTCACTTGAGCTCTTCCTTTCTCCCGTCTGTGTACGAATTCAAGAACGCCTCTGCTTGCCAAACCGTGAGGTCACGGTGGCACTCGCGTTTAAGCCGAACAAACCGGCCATGTGTTGCGAACGTGCCTGCCGTTAATCAGATCTGGCCATCCATGAAGTCTGAGACTCTGTTTCCCTCCGTGTTATCGGAATGGGATCGGAGGGCGACAGATGTTTCTGCATTCATTAGTATTCTCCGAGCCGTTCAGAGAGCGAATGCCGCTCGGCGGAGGTCTTGTTGATGCCAAGGACGCCGCTGATCCATGGCAGAAACAACATGTGCATTCGGTCCACCTTCAGAGGTGAGACTGAGAAGCCGCGAAGTCACCTCTAAAGTCTATTCAGAAGAAAGAACTGTAAGATGTCAGTAGTACACAAATGAGGAAGGCGAAACCTCAGAGGAAACTACTCACAGGGAGCCGTGACTGAAATGGAAAGCACGTCTGTTGGCAACTAGGAATGAGGAGTGATTTTGCCCTTCATGTAGCAGGACAAAAGTTGTTGTTGCTAGTTATATCTGAGACCAGGTGTACTACACTAGTGAAAACATTACAAGACTTTCAAGCAGCACAAAGGTCTCAGCAAAATAGCTACAAATAAAGGTATTTTAAAGATTTTGAAGTGTCAAAAGGTCATTCAGTTTAACCGTCCAAAGGCCAATACAGCCATTTCATTTGTGATTAAAATATCTTAAAATGTAATAAATGTATGTATTTTTTTAGTCTGGCATGATTTTATAACATCATATATCAACATAGTTCAAAATAGTATTAAAATTATGTGTAGAAGTCGTTGCTTTGTTATGAGAAATAATGTCCGGAAAAATGAATTTCATTGATGTCATTCGGAGTAACCAATATAAAGGGACCATTTAGGATCAAGTCATGTGGTCAATATCATGTGACAGGATGTGCCATCATTCAGACACCTGCAAAGGACCACATGGTCATGAAGCAAAGTAACTAACTCTCTTTTAAATATTTGAAAGAATCATGTTTTCACTTGCTCATACGCATGTCCCGAAACATCAGGTCATTCGGTACAACCACTATAAAACATGGAAAATGTTGTAATATTTAAAAAACTTGTACTAAATATAAAATGTTTAATTGTCCATTTTGCTAACTAGCTAGATATCAGCCTGTTAGCACTGTTTGAAATATCGTCATACGGTATAACCAAAAGTGCCATTCAGGTAAAACCGAAATTGTGGTTAAACCGAATGACTTTTTTGGTGACAAATTTTGTCCATCTTGTAAAAAATGACAAAAGCAGTGTTAATTGATTATAAAAACCACATAATCTCATTGTTAACACATAATAAAACTTCAAAATTAATTATATCTCCATTATGTTTTTTTTACACTTATAAAAACCTTATTTTGTTTCTATAACAAAATAAGGTTTAAACCTTAATGACCCATTATACATACACACACACACACACACACATATATATATATATATATATATATATATATATTACATATATACACACAGCAATATTGATCCATATATTATAAAAAATAAATACTGTACATGAAAAATGCCACTTTGAATTGATTCACAGAAATAAATCAAACTAATGCCATTTTTTGCTACTCAAGCTACTAATACATCTCTGTTTTAATACTTTCATACTGGCGAGTAGTAAAAGATTGCAAAATTACTTGTGATATCTTGTGAATTGCCAACAAAATCATTGTGAATATTTAATATACTGCTCAGCCCTAATAACACACTATAGCCAAATTTAAGCAGCGAAATGGGTTTGAAATGAGATTTTTACCATTACAGCATGGTCAAATTTTGAAGAGCTTTTCATATCAGAGACTATTTTTTCCCCCTCCTACAGCTGTCCAAGCTGTATCAAGCTGAAAACGAACCCCCTAAAATCATGTTACTTCTAGATTAATTGGTCTAATTATAATGTTTCTTTCAGCAGATTATTAGTCTGACGTTTCCCAGCAACATACAGCAGATTCCATCAGAGCGGAAAATGAATGGGATGACCCAGAGAGAGCGGGCGAAAGAAAAACTACAATTAAAGATATGTCCATCTCACCGTGCAGCTGGAGTAATTATGAGACTAGGATTTAGATAAGAAATACACTGAGATAAAGAAGATGAAAGAACGAGTGATCATGCATTCGCCTTGATCACTGCTCATGCTGGGAGGGTGGGGGTCTCTTCATATAGGATAATAGCGAGTTTTACAACTTGGAATTTGACATTCATGCTGCACCTTTAGGATGCACTGCTTTGATCATGGTTGAGGTTTTAATACTGGATGTGGGGATCATGTTTTACACCCATGTTAGGGCTCTTTGGAGCTGAAATACCTCTCTCTATAATTCTCTTTCACCCTCTCTCTCAAGGTGCATTTGTAACGACAGTTACAGCCACAGATGCAGATGATGAAGCATATGGAAACAGCGCCAAGCTGGTTTACAGCATACTGCAGGGCCAGCCATATTTCTCAATTGAACCTGAAACGGGTAAGTTGAGCAAAGATGAGAGAACAAGCATCGTTTGAAATGATTAAAAGATAGGATACAATACTATACGGTGATACAGTATTTGCTAACATAGTTTCTTACATGTTGTCGGTGAATCGCATAAAGCCCTGTGAAGAAAATGTCGAAGTCATATTTCACTCTAAAAGCAAAAGAAATTATATTTTTGCATAAAGAAAACTAACACAACATTTAGGACCTTTTTTTCATTTTATGTTTGAGAAAATTAACCACATTTTACACCCAAAATTATCATTACTGTAATCTGTGTGGACATTTTACTATTCTCACTAATTTCAATGATAATTCTAATTACTATGTACAGTATTTTGCTGTATTAAAGAAAAAAATTCCATTATACATTTTAGTATACAATTAATGTATATTAGTTTTCTATCTGCTTTACTGAATTTGTTACAATTTAAGTGTGTTCCTTAAAAAAAAAACACATACAATATGTTCTCAAGTACTAATAGCCTTATCACAACATAATTTTCAGATTGACATCCTACTCAATTAAAACTCGCTCTTTAAAATACCCCAAGGCAGGGAATTCATTTCCTTGGTTATGTTTTTTTTTTTTTTTTTCCCGCACGTCCAACCTTCTTTTTCAGCATGACATTAACATATAAATAATGAAGACAGAGAAGCTCATTAGATAGCACCTAAAACCTGTGTCCATCCATTCTGTCAGGCACCATAAGGACGGCACTTCCGAACATGATTCGAGAGAACCGGGAGCACTATCAGGTGGTGATTCAGGCTAAGGACATGGCTGGACAGATGGGTGGTCTCTCCGGGACTGCTACCGTCAACATCACCCTTCTGGATGTCAACAACAGTCCCCCTCGATTCCCACACAGTAAGACAACACAAAATCACCTCTCGCATGCATATGTTGAGCTAAATCAATCAATCAATCAATCAATAAATCAATCTATCTATCTATCCATCTATCCATCCATCCATCCATCCATGGCCTAAAACTTTTTTTTTGAACATTTTTTTGAACAACTTTTGTGTTGGCAATCCAACATTCAAACTCTGCCTTGACAAACTTTGCTTTTTTTAGTTTAAGTTTAAACTTATTTTAGTTAAGTTTAGTTTCTACTATTTGATCTACAGGAATACATTTCCCTGGCTCTAAATCTTTAAATTAAAGAGTTTCATGTACTAAGTAACACGAAATGCAAAGCTTTCTGCTCAACCCACAAGAGATCAACTGCAAATAAAGTTCTTAAAGGTACAGTAGCAAAAACAGCCCATATTTGGGTCACGTAAAACGAAATAATGACTCATTTTGATGCAAATTACCTTGAATTTATTATTATATGGAATTTGATGAAAGAAAAATCCTACTGAAATGTCTAGAACAAAAGGCCTAGAACAAGCCCAGCAGGTGTATATCAAATGAACAAGGGTTTGATTGCCAGTCAACTATTAATAATTGATGCAGGCTAGATTATCAGAGTGTTTATGAGCAGAATTGTGCTTGGACTTGCAAATAGACTTTAACCGAATCAGCATATGAAATTAACTGTTCAGATGGCATGCTTCGCATTCCTCCGCAAGTGATATTTCATAAGAACCGTGCGTTGTGGTTCAGTTGAATTATCATGGAAATGCTCGGGGCCCATTTCTCCTACTGACCAGGATGAGTCACAGTGTGAACCCAGAACAAAATCTCCACAGAAAGAAGCTTGGATGGGGGGAGAGAGAAAGAAGGATAGTAACTAGAAGACAGAGAGATGGAGAGAGAGAGAAAGAGAGCGCAGCGGGAGCTTCATTTGGGGTGATAATCCCTCTCTCTTTGCCACAGTCTCAAATCCAATACAAGAGCCACATCAGAAACAGTTTCCACAAACTGGGTTTAAAAAGAACCTTCTCCAATGGCTCATCGGAGCTGAAATTCTATTAAAGAATAACCACTGAGAGGCAGCTCTGCTTTTCCCCCGAGAGAAGGATAAACAAATAGACAAATGCACCTCGCTCAAGAACAAAGAGTTCGTACAAACACCTGACTGTTTACTCAATTGATTTATTTTGCTCTCCTTTTCCAGGTACCTATCATATCTCCACTCCAGAGTCGGCCGAAATCGGATCATCGGTGGGCCGGATCAAAGCGTACGACGCAGATGTGGGGGAGAACGCCGAGATGTGGTACTCCATCCTGGACGGCGACGGGCAAGACGTGTTCAATATCATCACAGACGGCACCAGCCAGGAAGGAGTGGTAACAGTAAAGAAGGTAAACAGGCCCTATAGCTAAAGTTTTAAACATGACACTGTAAGTCGCCAGTTGGAAATAAAATCCGCGCCATGCGACGGTCTTTCCCTCATTCTCATTTTCTCATTCTTTCATACGCATGCACGCGCCCATACGAAGCGAAGTGCTTAGAAAGTAATCCCCTAAATCGAAGCCTTCGTGTCCTATCAACTTTACAAAGGTGCTTAATTCTATTCACAGCCCAAAAAGTCCCTTTTTTCCCTTTTGTGTGGTGCAGGGATCTATTTGCCTGCTGAAATCTGCCTATAGCTTATTTCCACTCTCTGTCAGGTCAGGCTTTGACGAGGCTCAGGCAATTATGCAAATCTTATTGCTTAAACTAGAATGAAAGATAGCTACGGAAGAAGGTCTGAATGGGCGAAAGGTAAAAGATCGCACCTTGAGTCTTTAATCGGTTCATAATTAAAAGGCTGCATTAAAGCACGATGCCCTGCCTTTTTAAAAAAAGACATTCAATGCGAAAGAAAAGGAATAGCGATAAGCACTCTTCAATGAATGTAACCAAAAAACGAGCTTTAGATTTAGAAAAGTTTAGGACGACATTGCTAGAGCATGTCGTTAATCTGTGACCGAATAGACCTGAGCTGAAACAGATCAGAAAAGTAAGCCTTCCTTTATCCAGACAGGTCAGGAAGACTGGCCTAACATCTTATCTTTCTTCTCGAAACCTTTCTCCCGTTCAGCAACTAGATTACGAGAGCAAGAGGTTATACTCACTACGGGTGCAGGTGACCAACACGCATATAGATCGACGCTTTGAGCACCTGGGGCCTTTCAGCGACACGGCGATGGTCCGTATCACAGTCACGGATGTGGATGAACCTCCGGTCTTCAGTCGGGCTCTGTACATTTTCGAGGTGGATGAAGACACCCCCGCCGGCAGCTCGCTTGGCACGGTGTCAGCTCGGGACCCTGATATAATCAATCACTTGGTCAAGTGAGTAACTATTGGATGGTTTTACAAACATCGCAAACTTTTACAAAAAGTAAATATGTATAAATGTTAAAGGGGTCACAACCATTTTCACCTTCTCATTGGCCCTTAGATTTGAATGCTACTACCCTTTTCACATTTCCGAAGTGGAAAAGTGGAAAGTTCTCAGAAGTGGAAGTCGTCATAGTTGGGTAAACGTATACCCATATACTTAATGTTGAATGGAAACTACAACAAATATAATTTTTGTGTTATCATTTGCTCCAAGAGCTCAAGAAAAAAAGAAAGAAAAAAAAATCCATGATAGCGTTTCTATAGCCCGGAACACATCAAGCCGTCAGGCAGTTTTTGTTCGTCGGCCGACTGTGTTCCACACCGTTGGCTAAAGTTGGTCCTCGTCTGCTTTTTTTTCGGCCGAATTCGACATGTTGAGCTCATCGGTCTGTCAGGCCATCTGACCATTCTGATTGGCTTTTCAGCTACTGCCACCTGCAGGTGTGGAAAGGCATTTCTTCTTACTGCAGGCGCAGAACAAACGTGCTACTTGGCCGTCGGGTGTCGAGCGTCGGTTTGGTGTGTGAGGGCAACTTTGGACCCAGACGCTGCCGACTTGAGCCAACCCCACAGTCTGCTTTTGTCGCCACTAGTTCGCCGGCGTCAGCTTGGTGTGTTCCGGGCTTAAGACTTTCCAAAAGAGGAAAGAAATATTGAGAGATTGATTATGGTGGTTAGAAGGGAGAAAGATCAAATTTGCAGTCACTCCCTCAGCTGTTGTATTAGAAACACTCACAGCAGCGTTAACTAGTTTTCTGTAATTGAATGCCAAGGTCATATAATACAAATGCACATACATTAAAAAAAAAAAAAAAAAAATACTTGGTTAGATTACAATGTTAATAACTGTGGAAATGCATCATCGCAGTCAGTGAAAAGGGTCCATTACCTCATTTTTCAGCCAATAGGCATCATTAACGTTCGAACGGAGACCATCATGCTGCCCCATTCTGTGTGATGTCTAGTGATGAACCCAAAGGAACATTCTTGGCTGAAACCAAAAATAGTGTTCACATCTTATTTCATAACATTTATGCAACATATCTGGTCTTATTTATAAAATAATAATAGTTACATAATATTTAATATAATTATCATGTAAATAATATAAGACTAACTACACAAAACCCAAATATTAAATATTATTTGTATTTTACATATTATTAATAATAATTTCTTATAAGTTTCACTTTCAGACAGTTGTTTAGAATAACTCATTTTAAAAATTTAAAAGTATTATTTGAAATATTATTAGTAATTAATATTACTTTATACATTTTGAGTCTGAAATTTGCCTTTTTTTTAGTACACTCTCTTACCTTAAAGTATTAAAGGCACAATATGTAATTTCCGCCACTAGAGGTCGCTCATTCAAAACAAAGGTGTAGTTTGATGACGCCGTGAATGATGACGAGTGTGGATTCATGGGAGTTGTCATCTTCACCTCCACCGATGGAAGGGAATTCGGGCAGAAATCATGTTCATAGATGAGCTAATGTATTCAAGTTGTATTAACGTTAGCCGTGAGAGCAGAACAAGTTCGCTTGAGCAAATACTAGAGACCTGCACGACACACACCGGTCTCGAGTGTAGCTTTTATTATGCTTATGCTGCAGTCAGCCGCTCTTTTTGTTGTGTATTTGTGTGGTAACACAGTGCTGTTTTACATGGTTAAAACAATCATACTAAATACATTTCAGCATGTTGAAAGTTATGTTATAACATAAGAGACTTGTTGCACTTTGCAGTATTCAAGATCGATATTAGAATATGATTTTAGGCTTGTTCGAGATGCATCGGCGCTGCGCAGACCGATGCATCTCAAACAAGCCTATTAATAAAAACTGGATGACTTGTGTTGCTAATTTTGCTAAATAACATGCTATTAACTTTAAAAAGTATTGTATGATGGAGAAAGCTCTCTCTGATTATGCTATGTTAGCCACTTGACAAAATAGTGAACATGGTACTTGTGGTAATTCAAGAAAACAAACAATAAGACTACCCATGTTGAGCTATATAACAATGATTAGTTTTCTGTCGATGAATGTATCCAAACAGTTGCTCACCTGTCTAATAAAACATATAATATTATTTAAGTGTCTTTGGTGATTCCATGATTTCTATGAAAGAAAAACTGGTAATCAAGGGTAACGTGGATATGACGTCATTCTCAATTTAAACATTGTTGGAAACGTATGGGATAATGTAAGTATACAAGTCAACAAAATATATAACATTGTTCTAGTGGTTTTTGGATATTTTAATCTAAAAATCTTACATATCGTGCCTTTAAGAAAAACTTGATGATGCACTTGCTTTCTGTCACCCTCATTATATTAGTTTCATTACCATCCAAAGGCTTATTTAGCTAATAAGGAGGCTTCTGTCAACAGATAATCTTAGCCGTTGTAACAGGCAATTTAATGGTCCAGTAGATATTTGAACAGAGGGAATCTGTAATTAAATGCTTTTGAATATGAAGCTAACAAACAAGAGGTTCCTTTCACCTTAGACAAAAATAAAAGGTGCAACATTCAATCAAAACCTAACATCCAACATCTGGGAGGAAACAGCAAAATGCCACCTTGAAAAGTGTCTCCCAAAACATCAGAACATAAAGTTCATTATGGCGTATAAAAATCAAGCAGAAGCATCTTCACCTTCCACATTTTGGTTGTTGATCAGATGTTTTGTGCTCGGTTAAATCCAATCCATCAACATGTTCCCAAGCGTGCGCGTGTGTATGTGTGTAAATGTGAGGGAAAAGCAAATTATTCATGGGGCCTCAGTTGGTGATTTCCCTCCGGAAGTTTGGCAAGATGAATACAGGCGCTGTTTTATCTCCCCCCCTCCCTTCCTTTCTGAATTCAGACTTTTATAAGTCACAAAGTTGATGTGAAAGAGTGTGTCTTGTCTTTCGTCTCCTGTCCATATGCGCGCTACGAGCGATTGTCTGAAAAGCCTGTCCTTCTGGCATACTCATGCACGTCACACTCAGTTGCATATTTAAATGTCAGCAGAATATGTAAGCTGACATTGATAAATGGGTTTAATAGGAAAGATTTCCTTTTCTTATTTCATGAAAACAAAAGGCAGGGGATCAACAGAGTGATTAGCATTCAGGCTCTTTCAAATGAGCCACTTCAAAATTCAAAACACGCAATATGCGGTTAAGGATAATTGATAGTTGCTAGTTGCTTCGGTTAGGAAGGTGTTCGTCACAGCTGGCTATTCAACGCAGAACGCATAATTGATTACTTAAAAATTAGCAGTTACTGGCATTAAGGTACTGCCATTTTGCTGGGATAAACGGCATAGCTGGTCTTCAGGTTTTGAATGCTAGTGTGCTGGTGTTGCAACAAGACATCTTAACTGGCAAGCAATGAAATGAATCAGATAAAGCAATCAAATGTAAAATAACACTGCTATATACATTAAATATAGACTAATCCTTATTACAACTACAAAAGTTATTTATTCAAGAGCAGTGAGTAATTTTATCTTTATCATTTGTTGTTTGATTAACATTCATTTATTAGGCTGCTGTCACTTTAAGAGCTGCACGGATCCAATATACTGTTACACATGCATTTTCTTTCTCAAATGTTTACATTCACTTAAGACATAACCTTCTGTGTTTACAAGGATATTCGCCAAAAAGGCATTTCGCCATTTTTGTGTGTAGGTTATTTGAGCGTTTAGGTGCGAATCCGAAGCCCACAGGATACTTTGCTTATTCACGTTCCTCCCCGTCTCTTTCGCAGCTTAATGCGCTTTTAATAACACTGTTTAATAACAAGCACATCCCGCATTTTTGCAACAATACACTGCATTTAACATCACTCACTTATTTGGCAGATTTGAATGTTAAGTTTGGGCTTTTAGGAAGGAATGAAAGCGCACCACTGTGAAGGAAAGGATGCTGGACGTAAACAAGATAATGACTTTTGACGTTTTCAAAATCAATTACGTTAATCATACAGCCCTATTTGAAGTTACATAAATAGTTCAATAAAAATCATCTTTGTGTAGGCAAGAGGTTTTAAATTGACTGTGGTATAGCTAAATACACATCCATCTGGAAGGTGGAACTTCTGGTGAGTCATTGTGGCATAACCTACACCATTAAAACACTCCAAGCAAAAAGTAATTGAAAAGCACAAGGCAGGGGATGATTACAAGATTTTCAATGTCCCCTAGTGTACAGTTAAAATCAATAATTAAGAAATGGAAAGAGAGTGGCACAGCTGTAAATCTACCTAGAGGAGGATGTCCTCAAACAATGAGAGTGTCCTGAGATTGGAAAGACAATGGACAACTGTTCTTCTCCAGTCACAGCTTTATAGGAGAGTGGCAAAGAGAAAGCTACTGCTAAAAAGCTGTCATATGACATCTCAGCTGTACAGAAGGCATGTGGGAGACTTTGAAGCCAGCTGGAAGAAGGTTCTATGATCTGATGAGACTAAAATTGAGCTTTCTGGCCATTAAAATAAACGCCACGTCTGGCGTAAGCTAAACACTGAGCATCAGCAGAAACTCATCATCCCCACTGTGAATCATGGTGGTGGCAGAATCATGCTGAGGGGCATATCGCTTCTCTGCGGCAGGTCCTGGAAGGCTTCTGAGGGTAAAATGAATGCAGCAAAATACACAGAAGTCCTGGAGGAAAACCTGATGGGGTCGGCAAAACACCTGCAGGAGAAGATCTGTTTTCCAGCAAGACAATGACCCGAAGCATAAAGTCAAAGTGACGCAAGAATAGCTAAAAAAACCCCAACAATGTTTGGTGTCCTAGGGCCTCATTTATAAAATGTTGCAGAGAAATCGTCCTAAATTTGATCTTATGATAATTTCTCAGATGTGCGTACGTGTGATTCATAGAATGAACGTACCCACAGAAAACAAGCGCCTACACCTCTCTTTCAGATGTGAAATCTATAAATCACAAATGATCTTGAACTTGCTGGTTTCAGTTCTGCGTGTTGTAAACGACACCTAATTAATGTCATTTACATATAAAAGATCACCAGTCATCGTCCAAATCCTTAGCGAGCTGCAAGAATAGCTTAGATTTCCAAAAACCTGCTGTAATCTGACAATGAAAAGTGCGTACGTCTGCTCAGACCCTGACATGGCTCTAAGCACTTTTCCATGTCAAAGACCGTTTTTATAAATATGAGCGTTGGCGTGGATTTAAGTGTACGCACTCTTTATAAATGAGGCCCCTGGAGTGGCCCTAGCATTTATGGGTGGACTTTCACTTATGATCTCCATGCAACCTGACTGAGATTGAGCAGTTTTGAAAATAAGTCAGAATGAGGAAAAACTACAGTGGTCTAATGTGCAAAGTTGAAGGTTGTTTACTAAATTACTGACTTGAAAACGTGAATACTTGCGGAAATTGGGGTTGTGCATCATTCAGAATTGAATTAAAGCATTTTAAATTCCAAATCAATTTCTGAATTTGAATTATTATTTTTTTTTATTTTATGCAATTACTTGTTGCAGTTCAATAAACTTCAATACACAAGTTCATCCTCCTGTGGGTGTAGCCGATTCAATTGAAATACATGAACTAAAAAAAAAAAAACATGATTTTGTGCTTGATAACCTTTTAAAAATGTTTCCACGTTGGAATGAAAGGATATTTTTTTCTGTTGATCACTGTCAAAAAGGCAAATTAGATCCTATGTGGATCAATGCTGTAAAACAACAAAACATAAAACTTCCAAGATGGCGAATACGTGTTTTATAGATGCTGTAAACCAATCTGGACCAGCATGGGAATTCAATATCTGGTCTTTTCAGCAGAGTAGTTTGTAGCCGTGGTCTTAAAAAGCAGAGGTACAATGTATAGTTTGTTGTGCTCGGCATGTAACTAACATCAATACGTTTGACTAGCGCAAATTTGTTCCCTAATAGAGATGTCAAATCAAATACGTCCAACCGTTTGAAGGAAAATTAAACCAGTCTTGGCTGATTTATTTTGGCGGCCAGCACAGGCACTGTTCTGGGCCTTTTTCACTTCCTGGGGCCATGTTTACAGCACTTTAAAACACTGAGGATGTTCCATCCCTGTGCCTGGGCATAATCAGAGCTCCATTGTCTTGCATTCATTACCGCCATTCTCCTTTCAGATACACCATTGATCGCCACACAGACCTGGAGAGGCTGTTTAACATTGATTCCAACAATGGAACCATCAGCACACTGCAGGCCCTGGACAGAGAAACTTCCAAATGGCACAACATCTCTGTTCTGGCGACAGAACTCAGTAAGTTCGCGTTGTAAGCCTTTGCTGGAACACTGCTGATGTATGAAATGGGATAATGCCGCCAGGTTTACTTCAAACAATGTGGAGAGATCTTGCCTTTTAATTTCAAACTGTGAACTAGTTATGGCCTGAAATTCACTTTAAGTGAATTTTTGTTTGTTCAAACTTGTTAAAAATAATGTGCTATAACGTTATCTCAGGTGGACTAAAACCTCTAGAGCCTCAAGACATTTTCAGAAATGGCTAAAACCACAGCACTGCAATAAATGACTGATGACAAAAATCAAACTGTCAACTTGAGTTGTGGTTTAATTCATGTTTTCTGCATTCTTTGTAGAAGAATATATGCCTGGGGTAAAAGGCTGAAAGACAAATACAGAGAAACGAAATTAGACCTCTTGAATGCAAACTGAATATCTTCCACAATTGCTGAAACGCATTAATCATTGCCGTCTAGGTACTGCCCTGCAAACCAGAGTGCCGGTGTTTATCAAAGTGCGAGACGTGAATGACAATGCGCCTGAATTCGCCATGTACTACGAGACCTTTGTCTGTGAGAATGTCAGGGCCGGTCAGGTATGCCGCTTATTCATGTTTATTCATTGTTTCTCGCAAATATTTTACTGAACGCTTCTGCTTGCTTTGTTTGTTCTACTGTTCTATAGAACTTTAGCGCGACATTAATGACTGTAATTCTACAGTTCTATTTTAAGTTGAATGAAGTGAATAATCTTAGCTTATTATGTTTCCAGCTCATCCAGACCATAAGTGCTGTGGACACCGATGAACCTCTTGTCGGGCACAAGTTTGTTTTCAGTCTAAGCACCATCAATCCAAACTTCACCATCTTCGATAATGAAGGTAATTCACTGGAAGCCTGTTTCTACATCAGAGTAACAAAATCTCACATTGACCTGTTTTAATTAAGTTTAAAATAAGAAAAACAATGTAAAGCTTGCAATTTCCAATATAACTTCAAAGGGATAGTTTACGCAAAAATGACAATTTTGTCATCATTTACTTACCCTCAAGTTGTTCCAAACCTGTATGAGTTTTTTTTTTCTTTTGCTGAACACAAAAGAAGATATTTTGAAGAATGTTGGTAAGCAAACAGTTGACTTCCATGGTAGGAACAAAAATACTATGGAAGTCAATGGTTACTGCCAACTGTCTGGTTACCAGCATACTTTAATAGAAATAAAGTCACCATTATGAGAAATAAATTTGAACTTGAAAGAAATTAAGTCACATATGTGATATAAAAGGCAGAATTAAGAGGAAAAATAGTTACCTTTTTATTTACCAGTGGCAAATGGGGTTGATTTTTTTTGGACAATTTTGGAAAATTATGTCATTTATTACTCACCCTCATGTCGTTCTACACCCGTAAGACCTTCGTTCATCTTCGGAACACAAATTAAGATATTTTTGATGACATCTGATGGCTCAGTGAGACCTCCATTGCCAGCAATGCCACCGAATTCTCAACACTGCTTCGAAGCTTTACGAATCATTTGATACGAATCAGTTGTTTGGAGCGCCTAAGTCACACGATTTCAGCAGTTTGGCAGTTTGATACGTGATCCGAATCACTGATTCGAAACAAAAGATTCATAAAGATTTGAAGCAGTGTTTTGAAACTGGCCATCACTAGATATTGTTGAAAAGTCATTATTTTGTTTTTTTGGCACACAAAAAGTATTCTCGTCGCTTTATAATATTAAGGTAGAACCCCTGTACTCACATGAACTGTTTTAAATATGTTTTGAGTACCTTTCTGGATCTTGAGAAGTTCTGTGGCATTGCTGGCACCCTCACTGAACCATCGGATTTCATCAAAAATATCTTAATTTGTGTTCCGAAGATGAACAAAGGTCTTACGGGTGTAGAACGACATGAGGGTGAGTAATAAATGACATTATTTTCATTTTTGGGTGATCTAAACCTTAATTAAAAACAGTCATTATTTTTGCAATTCCATTTGGTGCCACTAGAGGCACACTTTACCTTAATATTACTTACAACTCTTTATTGTTAATGTTTTTTGCTTGATAACAGTCTTAGAATAAGGTATAGAACCCTAAAGATGCACATCCATCATCCTGGTTCATTTGGTAGCAGACCTGCATTGCTGTCCCTTATGCAAACTGTAAACGGTTATTGTGTTTTAGTGTATTTCATATATTATTAATCATGATGCCAATGATGCAACAATTAAATTGCTAGCTAAAAACATAACTCAATATTTAAGCTTTGCAAACAACACCATCCATCACACAGTATCTCAATAACAGTCTTAATCTTGACATTGTTTTGTAGACAACACAGCGCGGATACTGACCCGCCGGGGCGGTTTCAACAGAAGAGAGATGAGCTCATACCTGCTGCCTGTCGTCATCTCAGACAATGATTACCCCATCCAGAGCAGCACCAGCACGCTGACGGTCCGTGTCTGCGCGTGTGACAGCCGTGGGAATGTGCAGACGTGCAGCACTGAAGCCCTGCTGCTCTCAGCCGGACTCAGCACTGGAGCCCTGGTGGCCATCTTACTCTGCATTTTAATACTACTGAGTAAGTGTTGATCCTGTAAATATACATAATTGGGACATGTTTAGCTATTTAAAAACATTTATACACCCCTGCATGGTGCCTCGCTGAACATGGTGCCTCTAGGCAGATGCCCAATTGCCCATATGGTTAATCCGGCCCTGTTTTAAGCCACCCTGAACACTACAGCCCTGTTTACTTGCATCATTTTTGTTTACTCTAATGTGTGATATGAAACCTCTAATCATATACAGTGCACTTTCTCAAAAGCATTTCATATAGACTATATCAATATCTATTTATCGGCAAAATACGGTATGCACTGATGCAACCACATTACAGAACAAACCCACCAAAAAGTACCAATACTGTGGCTCTGCAGCGCAATCAACAAAGCTCAAACAGAGATGAAAGAAATGTTTTGGAGCTGTTTCTTTTGTTTTACCTCTTTGGGTCATAAATGGGATGTTTCTGTGACTATATCTCCTATATCTCTGGGTTTCAGACTCAGAATAGGGTGTGTTTACTCGGAAAGTACTTTAATCAGTTCTGATGAGGAGGAGACTGTACTTTGGCACAGTGTTGTGATTGGCTGTGGACTTTAGAAGTGGCCACACATTATGTTCTACACGATCTGCAAACCTCTCTCAGAACTGGCTGGTTTATCACAGTCTTTGTTTACAAGTCTGAGTCCTAGTTTCTAAAGGGTATTTTAAAATCCGAAGAATTTTAATTTAATTTGACATAACAGTCAGAAGTTATTTTAACACTTCACAATAAGGCTCAATATGTGAAAGAAATAGTTCACTTCCAAATAATAATTTTCTGAAAATTTACTCAGCCCCATGTCATCCAAGATATTTATGTCTTTCTTTCTTCAGACGAAAAGAAATTATGGTTTTTGAGGTTAATATTTCAGGATTTTTCTCCATATAATGGACTTCAGCAGTTACCAACTGGTTGAAGGTCCAAATTGCAGTTTCATTGCAGCTTCAAAGGACTCTACATGATCCCAGCCGAGGAATAAGGGTCTTATCTAGCAAAACGATCTGACATTTTCTAAAAAAAATAAAAATGTATATACCTTTAGCCACAAATGCTCATCTTGCACTAGCTCTGAGATGCGCCACGCATTACATAATCACGTTGGAAAGGTCAGGCGTGACGTAGGCAGAAGTACCGCGGTACTTCATCCAACATATTTTTTTTTTTTTTTTTGTAAAGGCCTTTTGACTTAGGGTGTACTCACACTAGACGCTCTGAACCGAGCGTTTGACCCCCAAAGCCCAGTTCGTTTGACAAGTGTGATTGCTCCGTTCCGTGCCCGGGTGCGGTTCGTTTAGCCGGCCCTGGCCCGCTTGGAAGAGGTGGGCCAGAGCACGGTTCGCATTGCAGTGTGAGTGCTAACTGTGCCAGAGCACGGAGCAGTTACTATTTTTGTGTGCACTACTGTCATCATTATGACGGCGAACATCTTTATTACTACTTTGATAGTACACTTATCAATTCATGTAATTAATTCGAGTGTATTTGGGTTTATAACGGGTCTGATTCTCACCTTATTGTTGAACAGGAATTGTAGTTTGCAAGTAAAGCTGCAAATTCCTCCATTAACGTCAGCTGACTTCGTAATAATCCTCTGATACATGCTATTGAAAATCGCTGCGCGGCATAAATTATAAATAGCCTATATATTAGGCAGTATCTTAGAAGAAAGTGCATTTCTTCCTGTTTTCTTCCATTCAAAAAGTTCCATTGTATATGACGTAAGCGTGCTCCGGCCTGGAATGTTAAGTGCAGTGTGAGTGCGGGCCAGCGGGGGAGTGAGGAAGGGGGGGCAATCGGGCTCGGTTCAAGGCAACCGTGCCTAGTGTGAGTACACCCTTAGTCTTTGCACATTCGCTTTGTAAACACTTGCTCGGTACTTCCACCTACGTCACGCGTGACCTTTCCAACGTGATTACGTAATGCGTGAAAAAAAAGACCCTTATTCCTTGTCTGGGATCACGTAGAGCCCTTTGAAGCTGCACTGAAACTGCAATTTGGACCTTCAACCCGTTGGTAACTGTTGAAATCCACTATATGGAGAAAAATCCTGGAATGTTTTCCTTAAAAACCTTAACTTTTTTTCGACTAAAGAAAGAAAGACATGAACATCTTTGATGACATGGGGGTGAGTAAATTATCAGGAAATTTTAAATGAGAAGTGAACTAATCCTTTAAGGTCAAAAGTGGTACGATGGATGGATGGATGGATGGATGGATGGGGTACAGACAAATCGATAATGTAAACAGACAGACAATTGATAGCTTGAAAGATAGACAGATAATGTGGATAGATAGATAGATAGATAGATAGATAGATAGATAGATAGATAGATAGATTTGATAATATTTCTAGATCAACACTGTCTGTTTAATGCAATAAACTTTCTTATATTTAGTCACGATCTCAAAACAACACTAAAGATAAAACATATCTGTCCTGAGGACATGGGCCAAAAATAAACACTTGTAACATCTCAGCGATGCGTCTGGCGAGCAGAACATAATGTATCCTGACCTCTTGCCCTGCTATTCTGATGATGCAGCACAGTGTGGGCCATGCAGCATCCTTCTTGAGATGTTTATTTTGTTATTTATTCATTTTTATTTTGAATTTTCTCCAAATATTTCCTCCAGACAATAAAAAAAGTAGGGCACCCCATTAAGACATTACTGTAGGTGCTCTCTCTCTCTCTTTCTCTTTGCTTTTCTCAGAAAGTGCAGCAGTGTGGAAAAATAGCTTTCATTATTAAATGTATGCAATTGACAAAAAGGCCCTTTCTGTTCTTCTGAGGCTTAAGTAGGTCGCATGCTCCTTCTTGACGTCCTAAAACACCACTTGTGCAAGGTAATGCGGTATGAAAGCGCAGCCGGTTCTGAACAGCATGCGTCTGTGTTGTTTCTGCAGAGAAAAGGAAAAAATATGTTGTGCTTAAGTTAAAACATCCATCAATAAGTAATTGTTGAAACTGCTGGCGAGTGCATCTCTCAAGTCTCCAATCTATCCTGAGGCAATCCATCATCGTTCAGCATTTTCTACTATCTGGGAAAGGGATAAATGGAATATTTTAAGGGGCTTCAGGTAGACTTAGCTATCAGTTATTCATGCTGGCCAAAATGGTTTATACAAATTAAAGACATACCATCTATTTTGCAATAAAATAGCAATACTGTAGGTAAACATATGCCTCGACAGTTCAGGGCTGTTTTGGGAGTAAAAGGGGGACCAACACAATATTAGGAAGGTGGTCATAATGTTATGCCTGATCGGTGTAAGTACAATGTACTTACTTTTTTGATCCAAGTACATAGTTAAAGACACTTAAAGGGTTAATTCACCCAAAAATTAATTACTCACCCTCATGTCATCCCAAACCCGTTGTCTTCGGAACACAAATTAAGATATTTTTGATGAAATCCAAGGGTATCTGATCCACACATAGGCAGCAATGACATTGCACCTTTTGAGGTCCAGAAAGGTACTAAAGACATCGTTAAAACAGTCGACGTGACTACAGTGGTTCAACCTTAATGTTATGAAGTGACGAGAATACTTTTTGTGCACAAAAACAAAACAAAAATAACAACTTTATTCAACAAATTTGTCTCTCCCCTGTCAAACTGCTATGCTATTGTCATTGCAGAGCTTCAGTGTTTACGTCCGAATGGCAGCTCAGTATTGGCCGGCTCTGGTTACGTGAGCAGCACAACGCATACGTGTGATGCTGATGCAGGAGCCGGACAATACTGAGCCCACGTTCAGACATAAACACTGAAGCTCTGCAATGAAAATAGCGACTGGCCGGTGCATGTATATATTTCATGTTGACTTTAAAGGTACAGTAAGAAAAACTGCCTGTTGAATTCAAAAGAATCAAAAAAATATGGTGCAAGAAACCTTGACTAACATTATAAGTGAAAATTAAGAACATGACCCCTTTAAATTCCCCCTAATATGTCTATATGTATACGTTTCTACCCATTACACAACACAGACAATTGCGCGCCGTGTGTTCAACCACTTCTGCCATCTCATATTCTGCTGTTCCCCTGCGCAGGCACCGTCTAGTCCACCACTGATCCTCTCTGGGCAAACTTAATATGGATACTTTCCCCTTTATCCTTCTCCATTTTCAGTATCTTCCCCTAAACCCGTTTGCTGGCGCTGAGTGGACAGGTTACTGAGGACAGATCCTTTCCAGAACAAACTATTGCATCTTTCTGCTATTCTCTTTCTCTCTTTTTTTCTCAGGCTCTTGCTCTCTGTTTGCCCCTCATTTTACATTCTTTCTGTTAGACCCTTTTCTAAAGAGCTGGCTAATGCAAACCCCAGAATATACACTGTAAGAGGAAGTAGCTGGTTTACGCGGCCGGAGCGAGAAATATCCGCATCCAGCCCACACTCTTTCACCACCATTTCCCTTCCAGATCACAGAATGAGCCCTGCACACACCACAGGCCCCCAGGCTGGGCAGAACACAGCATGTTGCCCCCCACCGTTCCTTCTTCATAATTAACACCTGAGTGGGAGGCAGGGGCGAGCTCTCCGATTACCTGCTGGGAGGAGAGAGCAGCCAGTGAACAGGAAAAACAAGCTGCAAACTACAGCACCTGTTCCCTTTTTAAGACCATAATTCCCTCTTCTCATCTTTATAGCTCAACATATGAACATCATGTGAAGATTTCAGCAAACAGTTGTAGCACGTTTGCATGTGGAATTTCAGAACAAAAACCTGTGCCTTAAACAGTGTTGCCTGATTTTTGCACAATTTATAAAAAAATACATCTCATATCGTTATTTTTTTTTCCTTGGAAAAAAAAAAGGAAAATACTAAATCAAATATTCTATGTAAATGAATTGTTTCGACAAAAATAAAATAAATAAACAAATAAATATCAGTATCCCAGTCAAAGAAATATCAAACTGCAATTTATATTGCTATGAATTATAATTAGGCCTATAATTTATAATGATATCAGACATCTAATTTAAAATGAATGGATTGAATTTGTTTAACTTAATTATGCTTGATTATGTTTCACCTAATTTGTGAAATATAATTGATTGGATTATTAAATAACTCCATGAATTATGAATTATTAAATAAAAAAAACAAAAAAACAACAACAATAGGCATCTTATCTTAGGGGCCTTTTCATTTCTAAATTTCCAATAAATAAATAAAATAATTAAAAAAATTATTATTGTTGTTGTTACGGTGCTCAGCATAAATGAGTACACCCCCTTTGATAAGTTTCATTTTAAACAATATCTCAATGAACACAAAAACAATTTCCAAAATGTTGACAAGACTAAGTTTAATATAACATCTGTTTAACTTATAACATGAAAATAAGGTTAATATAACTTAGAGAACAAAATTTTACAAATTAGGGTGATGCAAAAATGAGTACACCCCACTGAAAGTCTCTGGAGCAGAGCTAAATTTTAGACTACAAATGTCTAATTTAACAAGAATTCAACCACAGGTGAGTCTAATTATTCATTTCACAGGTGTCCAGCAGACAGTTGACTATAAAAGGGGGTTAAAACCCCTTCCCATTTCATGCTGTCAGCAATGGCACCACATGGAAGAGAAATGTCACAAGACCTGAGAAAGAAAATAATTTCTTTACGCCAGAAAAGTGAAGACTACAAGAAGATCAGCAAAGCTTTACTTAGTCAGAATACTGTAGCAAAAGTGATACAAAAATGTAAAAAAGATGGAACTGCAACCATCTCACAGAGACGTCCAGGTCGTCCACGGAAGTTAACACCTTGACAGGAGCGTCTTATGATGAGAAGGGTTGAAGAAAAACGGCATGCAAGTTCACTGCAGTTATCTAAAGAAGTAGAAAGCCAAACTGGGGTGACTATTTCCCGTGACACAATACGGCGTACACTGCAAAGGATTGTGTGCCGTCCA
The DNA here is from genome assembly GCF_019924925.1 of Ctenopharyngodon idella. Taxonomy (NCBI): domain Eukaryota; kingdom Metazoa; phylum Chordata; class Actinopteri; order Cypriniformes; family Xenocyprididae; genus Ctenopharyngodon; species Ctenopharyngodon idella. Next base: position 25,430,778 of record NC_067231.1, read on the forward strand.
CGAAAGAAGCCTCTCCTAAAGCCCAGGCACAAAAAAGCCCACCTAGAGTTTGCCAGGGCCCATGCTGACAAAGATGAAGACTACTGGGACTCTATACTCTGGAGTGATGAGACCAAGATAAATGTTTTTGGAACTGATGGCTTCAAAACTGTGTGGCGTCACAAAGGTGAGGAATACAAAGAAAAATGCATGGTGCCTACAGTGAAACATGGTGGTGTCAGTGTCCTTATGTGGGGCTGCATGAGTGCTGCTGGTGTCGGGAGCTGCATTTCATTGATGGCATCATGAATTCACAGATGTACTGCTCTATACTGAAAGAGAAGATGCTACCATCACTCCGTGCCCTTGGTCGTCGTGCACTTTTCCAACATGACAATGATCCTAAACAAATTTCTGAAGAAGAACAAGGTGAAAGTGATTCAGTGGCCAAGTACGTCTCCTGATCTGAACCCAATCGAACACCTATGGGGAATTCTGAAGAGACAAGTTGAGCATCACTCTCCATCCAGCATCCAGTCTCTAAAAGAGGTCATTCTTGAAGAATGGAAAAAGACAGATGTTGCAAAATGTCACCAACTTGTTCATTCCATGCCTAGAAGACTTGGTGCTGTCAAATCATGGAGGCCATACAAAGTACTAGATGTAGTAGTTTTTGTTGTGGGGTGTACTCATTTTTGCATCACCCTAATTTGAGTAAAACTGAAAAAAAAATTTCTCTATATATTATTAACCTTACTTTCATGTTATAAGTTAAACAGATGTTATATAAAACTTAGTATTGTCAACATTTTGGAAACTGTTTTTGTGTTCATTGATATTGTTTAAAATGTTACTTTTCAAAGGGGGTGTACTCATTTACACTGAGCACTGTATTTAACATTATTAATAAATATTAATAATAATAGTAATTATTATTATTATTATTATTTTATCATTATCATCTCTCCATGCATTGACTCAATAAATAAATAAAAAATGTCTTACTGCGAGTGCTTTACATATGTGCCCTTTGGAACCTTCCAAATGATGAATTATTAAATAAAAATATAATAGAAATATAAAAAAAATCTAAATACCAACAACAATAGGCATATTATCCCTATTTTCATTTTCAATAAATAAATAAATAAAACCATTAAGTAAAATGACACGTATTATTGTTATTATTATTTATCATTATTTTTGATTCTCTATGCACTTTTTCAAAAAAAATAAAAATTAAATAAAAATGTCTTACTGCGGTGCTTTACATATGTGCCTTTTGGAACCTTCCGAATTATGAATTATTAAATAAAAATATAACATAAATATAAAAATTTTAAAATAAAATTTTAAAATTTTTATTTTTAAATAAAAATACCAACAAGAATAGGCATCTTATCCCAGGGGTCTTTTCATTTTTAAAAAATAAATAAATAAAATATTATTATTAATTATTATTATTTCTCCATGTACTTCCTCAAAAAAATAAAAATTATATAAAAAAGTTTTACTGCAGTGCTTTAAATATGTGCCCTTTGGAACCTTCCAAATGATGAATTATTAAATAAAAATATAATATAAATATACAAATTTTAAAATAAAAATACCAACAACAATAGGCATCTTATCCTGGGGGTATTTTCGTTTTCAATAAATCCAATTATTATTATTATTGTTTAATATTATTATTAAATAATAATGATAATAATAATTATTATTATTAATTATTATTTATTGTTATTTCTCCATGCACTACCTCAAAAAAAAAAAAAAATAGATAAAAATAAAAATTAAATAAAAATGTCTTTCTGCGGTGCTTTACATATTTGCCCTTTGGAACCTTCCGAATTTGTAATGCATGAGAGAAGAATGCAAGGTCTCTTTTATTTCTTACACAATTTTAAAACTGCAAGGTGATTGCTCCAGGCAGTACTAAGTCTTTATCTGCATTACAGTGGGTCTCTCTCTTCTGTATTCATGAGCACCTTAAGCGCATGGCACCTTTTGAAACACACTCCTCTGTATCTTGAGCTAAGCTCTGTGTGTAGTGCTGTGCGCTGCTCACTGGGTTCTTATCTGGGTGCTCTGCTTTAGCCATCCAAGAACAGCCTGTGATTCTCCGGCAGTCCTTTCTTCTCGCTGCAGTGATTGAGATTATGCACGCTTTCTCTATCTGTTTCTCTGAGCAGCCACAAACTAGCTCGTCTGCTTTTTTTAGCTGACTCAGTGCTTCTGTTTTCAGTGACTGTGACAATTTCATTGTCCTAGGCATCGATTGTCTGGGCTCTCGCTGATTGAATTAACTAGTAAACTTAATCATAAGGTCTCACTCTTTGGTGTGTATCTTGCATGTTGCCACAGAAATTGTACTCTGTATCTGTTTACAATGGAACAGCAAAAGAAACTGTTTTTTGTTTGTTTATTTGTTTGTTTGTTTTTAGTTGTGAGCATGCAGTGCCAAATGAATTATGGGGAAACTACTTTCAAACTGTTGCTAGTTAGTTATTTCAAGTAGCTCAGCTACAAGCAACTAAAAGTATCTTCTTTTTAAATTTAAATCCATTACATAATATAACAATATATGATGCAAATAATTACATATCATATTTACATACATACAATTATATAATTTATCATTTGTTCAGAGCTATATTGTTCGGATACATCTAGTTTAGGAACAAAGGCATTTAAATCAATATTTTCCTGTAAAAAAGCAGATAAATTCTGTATATAGATATTTTAAAGAACCGTTAATGCCAAAAACAGTTCTATATAAGGAGAAATGTCTGAAATGACTGCATAATTCTTTCATGTTTAATGGGTTGTTTAGATTTTTTCTAGCTGCTTAATTTTGCCTATATGAGCGCCTGACAAAACATAGAAGAGTGTAAAGAAATGATCTGTAATTTAAAAATATAGAATTGAAAATAGCATTTGAATTTGTTTTCTTATAATACATAGTATTTAAATTGAAATGAAATAAAAACAATAAATGTGCTAAAAGTGGCATGTTAAAGGGTTAATTCACACTAAAATAAAAAAATTCTGTCATTTATTACTCGCCCTCATGTCGTTCCACACCCGCAAGACCTTCGTTCATCTTCAGAACACAAATTAATATATTTTTAATGAAATCTGAGAGGTTTATGACTCATCCTTAGACAACAATATAATCAACACTTCCAAGGGCCAGAAAGGTACTAAAGACATGACTGCAGTGGTTCAACCTTCATTTTATGAAGTGATGAGAATACTTTTTGTGCACAAAAAAACAAAACAAAAATAACGACTTTATTCAACAATCTCTTCTGTTCCCTGTCATTATCCTTACGCAGTTGACACAGTCAGCAGAGTGAAGGCTTCCGTATTTATGTCCAAATACCAGCTCAGTATTTGTTGACGTGAGCAGCACGACGCATGTGTGTGATGCTGACGCAGGAGCCGGCTAATAACGAGTCGACGTTCTGACGTAGAACCTGGAAGCGCTGGACATTAACAAATGAGAGAATGACACAGAAGATATTGTTGAATAAAGTCATTATTTTTGTTTTGTTTTTGAACCACTACAGTAACGTCGACAGTTTTAACGACATCTTTAGTACCTTTCTGGACCTTGAAAGTGTTGGTTTCATGTCATGTACCTCTCGCATTTCATCAAAAATATCTTAATTTGTGTTCTGAAGGTCTTACGGGTGTGGAATGACACAAGAGTGAGTAATTAATGACAGAATTTTCATTTTTGGGTGAACTAACCCTTTAAGACAAATGATCCTGCCAAACCTGTAGGAAGCACTGCTTTGCCTCTGTAGTTAGTGTCAGGTGTCTCGGTGACATTCAGAAAGCATGACTATCACACAGCTTTGTTCAGCTTGATTTGCACCATGCTGATGATATGATTTTGTTCGTCTGCCTCTGTCTCCATAGTGATTGTGGTATTGTTTGCGGCCCTGCGGCGACAAAAGAAAAAGGAGCCCCTGATCATCTCAAAGGAAGACGTCAGGGACAACGTGGTCAGCTACAACGACGAGGGCGGCGGAGAAGAAGACACGCAGGCCTTTGACATCGGAACTCTGCGGAACCCCGAGGTCATTGATACCAACAAGCTCCGCCGGGACATAATGCCCGAAATGCTGTTCCCCTTCCGCCGCACCTCTCCCATCAAAGACAACACGGATGTGAGAGACTTTATCAACGGACGGCTGCACGAAAACGACTCGGATCCCACAGCGCCCCCTTATGACTCCTTGGCTACCTACGCCTACGAAGGCAACGGCTCTTTGGCGGAGTCTCTGAGTTCTCTGGAATCAGCCGCCACCGAAGGCGACCAGGAGTTTGAGTATCTGAGTCACTGGGGTCCACAGTTCAAAAAACTGGCGGATATGTATATAGGGCAGGAGTCCCAGAGAGAGACTTAAAGCGGATATGCAACACAGCACACTTAAATATATCTCAGAGCACTAAATTAACACATACATACTGAATCTCCCTCTGTTCTCTGCTGTGTAACGCATATAGACGAATCAACGAAGACTTGAACATTGCGCTCAACTACTGGGAACTCTCTCTTCTCTTTAACTTCTTTGTCTACTTTAACTTTGTCTTCTTCTACTTCTGGTCTTTCTCAGCCTCTCTCTCTCTCTCTTTCTTTCTTTCCTCCCCAAAAGAATCAGTAAAGATGCCTTTTAAGATTAGGGATTTGTTGTAATCAATGGTGTGGACAATGTGTTTTATAACCAAGGTGAGTGATAGTAGCTTTCTACACTATCGATGTTTATGGCTAAAAAAACACAAAAATAATAATAAAAAAAGCTTAGCTTTTATTGCAGACCAAGTCTAAAATAGGTGCAGTATGTGTATAATGTTTTACAAAGTATGATCATTATGTAAACTACTTGATATCTCTGTTTATGAGGCAGTTTTCCTGTGGAAGGTTTATATGGGTTCTGTCATACTGTGGATTCATTTCAGAACATAGAGTTAGAGCTGTACAATGAATTGTGTACTTGTAGAATATCGGTCATTCTGTTCATGTTGTTCGAATGCTGTCGCATTGTTTTATACAGTATTTATATTTTTATACTTATTTTGATAATAAAGTTTTTAAAATCTTTTCTCTTTATGGTTCGTTCTTAATTTAAAGCTGCATTGGATTAAACATTTTGTAATATAATTTTCAAACAAATGTTTGCGCGCACACACACACACGTTTGTTATTATATTAGTGAGGCCATTGCAAAGACTTACATTGATTTTATATCAGGTTAATGATATTTTCTCTGACCTAAACCAACCCCTACCCCTAAAAATAACCCTCACAGAAACGTGCAAAACACCAGATTTGTTTTGGCCGATTTATAATCCTATTCAACTAGTGAGGAAAGGTAAACTTAATACATTTTTACACACAAAAGCACACACACACACACACATAATACACATATGGGTCAGTGACGAATAAGGTTTTGAAGTGTAAAAAAACATAATGGAGATAATTAATTTTGACGTTTTATTAAGTGTTAACAATGAGATTGTTGTTTTTATAATCAGTTAACACTGTTTTTGTCATTTTTTACAAGATGGACAAAATTTGTCACCAAAAATGTAATTCGGTTTAACCAAAATTTCAGTTTTACAGAATGACATTTTTGATTATCTGGGATGACAATATTTTCAAACAATGCTAACAGGCTGATATCTAGCTAGCTAGACAATCAAAAGACGATCAAACATTTTATATTTAGTACAAGTTTAAAATATTACAACATTTTCCAAGTTTTATAGCGGTTGCACCAAATGACCTGATGTTTCGGGATATGCGTATGAGCAAGTGAAAACATGAATTTTTCAAATAGTTAAGAGAGAGTTAGTTACTTTGCTTCACAACCATGTGGTCCTTTGCAGGTGTCTGAATGATGTCACATCCTGTCACATGATACTGACCGCATGACTTGATCCAAAATGGTCCCTTTACATTGGTTACTCCGAATGACATCAATGAAATTCATTTTTCCGGACATTCTTTCTCATAACAAAGCAATGACTTGTACACATAATTTTAATACCATTGTGCACTATGTTGATATATGATGTTATAAAATCATGCCAGAATAAAAAAATATATACATTTATTACATTTTAAGATATTTTAATCACAAATGAAATGGCTGTATTGGCCTTTGGACGGTTAAACCCAATGACCTTTTGACACTTCAAAACCTTTAAAATACCTTTATATGTAGCAAAATATAATTAAAGCCTATCTATCTATCTATCTATCTATCTATCTATCTATCTATCCATCCATCCATCCATCCATCCATCCATCCAAATTACAAATTCCCAACTATGGGTGATAAGTTTGTGTTCAACAACAACTTACATAAAAATAACTGTACCTGAATACTAATGCAATCATGTTGGCTACATACAAAAAAGTTCCTTCTCTTGAATCAGCTGTCCTTGAACCTCAGTTCAAAACAGTTCATCTCTTCTGCTCCCCTCAATAAAAAATGAAGGAAAACTGAAGTCATTAACTAATTAACCAATAGAGGGGCTGTCATTCCAACTCAGCTAATGATAGTTTAAAGTTATAAAGGCATATTTTAAAGTGTACTGCAGTGTCAATATGGCCTGCTGCATTTAATTAAGGGTTTGATGGATTACGACACACTAATTATCAAAAATGTAGCTGCAGTCTGTGGCTTTATAGTCTAAATGAAGTGTTCCTTCAAACCAAAGCTTTTCCATTCAGGACATGAGCATGTTATGTAGATTGTTTTTTAAAAAAAAAAATGAAATAAAAAAATTCTGATGTTGTTATTCTGATATTAGTTTGTCCACAGGCAGAACCGCAGCATGTCTGTTCTCATTCGAGTGTAAAGGCCTTTGGTTGCAGTCATGGCCAAGCTGAGGTAGAGTATAATTGGCATTTTATTTCATTAACTCTAGACCGCTATTACACGGGTAAGGTTAACGGAGAAATAAGCATCTATTAGGACTGACGCTGCCCTCTTTTCCATCCTGACCTTGAATAGCTCAATAATAATAATCGTTCTTTTGACAATGTAACTATTACAGTCTTTTCTTAATGCCACAGCATTTCTCATTTTCCGCCTTCCCTCGGAGGAATTGTAAAATTTGTGACCTTCCTTTCCAATGATAGGCAGCAGCTCCCAGTGTATATAGAAATTGGTGCTGAAAAGGAAAAAAAAAAAATTAAAACACTCTGCACACAGTCACTGTCTATTAAATGAAAAAAAAGTTGCAAAGCACTCATCTTTTTCTATACGCTGCTACTAGGTCCATAGTATTTGTGTAGGTAACTTCACAACAAAACAAATCTGAAGAAAAAAAGAAAAAAAAAACAACTCATTAAAAGACAAAAGACTGCTATTCCACAGTTGCACGTGACAAAGTAATTGCGAAGACTAGGAGAACATTAAACTGCTGAGAGAGGCAGAAGCAGGAATGAAGACATTTTGCTTGTGCCTGCACAAGTTACCGAGTCATACGTTTGGTGGAACCTTTTATCTTTCCATTCTAAAACATTGTTCAGAGTATTCACCTCCCCCAATCCCCTCATGTGAGTCTCAACCCTCACTTCAAATACAAGGGAAATTGCTTAAAAGGCAGAAAAGTTTATTAGGAAATGCATTACTTCAAGTTTGAAGCTCTTTAGACAAAAGAGATGTTCTATAAAAGACTATGATGTTATTTAAATGAAGAACAATGTCTGGAGGCCGGTGTGCTGTTCTGCAGTCAGATTAGAGGCCGCTGAAGCATTGCAGTGTATGAAGGTTGATCTTGGATCAGCTACAAATAATCATGTTCATGAGGGTATTAAAATCAAAGGGTTAATCTAGATTAGTACATGTGAGGGTGGTGATTGCAATGGTTAAGTCTAACACTGCCAAACAAAGCTTTGTGTGTTCAGCCTCAAGTAGGGGTGACCCAGAAACATCACAGTCCTGCCATGCCACTGCGCCCTTGAGCAAGGCACTTAACCCTACAACACTCCACAGAGACAGTCCCTCAAATTAGTGCTCTGTAAGTCACTATGGATGAAATTTGTCTGCTAAACGGCAAGCAACCTCAATATTCCCAAAATGCACAACCAATTGTGTGTCTTTTCATTGGATATTTAATTAAAAGTACGCAATGTTGAATATCATGCTCAGATTTATAGTAAATAAACAGCATGCCGTTAGCAGTTGTTTTTCTCCAAAGTGAATTATAGTACACTAATTACAGAGACAGACCCCTGAAGCGACCGGAGGTTAGATGCCTTGATCAAGGGCACAATGGTAATTGCTCATGGACCATTCCTTGATAGGTTCATATCAGCAATTTCCTTTTACCCACAACACAAAACCATTCCCTATAGCACTGGTCCAAAAGGTCGTTATATATAAAGCAACCTTTTGAACTCAGGTGTGTTTACTTCAAAACTGAATAAAATAACTAAACCATAAAATAAAGTAATACTAATTTAAATAATAATAACAAATACGTTCATATAATTATTTTATTGTTGGTTATTATGTATTTTCATTTTTATTATTTAATTATAAATATAAATAAATACAAATTATAAATAAAATACAAAAAATAACATGTATTATTATTATTTTGTATTAGTTAATTTTTATTATTTAAAGGGTTAGTTCACCCAAAAATTATGTAATTTATTACTGACTCTCAAAAGATTCGAAGCAGTGTTTTGAAATCGGCCATCACTAGATATCGTTGAAAAGTCGTTATTTTGTTTTTTTGGCACACGAAAAGTATCCTCGTCGCTTAATAATATTAAGATTGAACCACTGTACTCACATGAACTGTTTTAAATATGTTTTGAGTACCTTTCTGGATCTTGAGAAGTTCGGTGGCATTGCTGTCAATGGAGGCCTCGCTGAGCCATCGGATTTCATCAAAAATATCTTAATTTGTGATCCGAAGATGAACGAAGATCTTACGGGTGTAGAAAGACATGAGGGTGAGTAATAAATGACATTATTTTCATTTTTGGGTGAACTAACCGTTTAAGACAACACTCTACAGGTGAATAGGGTCCATATTTGACACAATTATTTTGCTTTACAAGCTTTGTGAAATGTTATGCAAATGAGACATTGTTTAATTAAATATGCGCCAATTTGCATACCTTTCCAGAACAAAAGTCTGAACATTGGATAAAGGCAGGTTCAAAATTCTTGTATCATTTTGTTGACATATTAGAGTTAAAGGTTTTTACAGATGAGATTTGAGATTTCTCTGTTTATCACTCTTTTTCATCACTCTTTGGATCAGGAAATATTGTCAACAGCCAAACAGATATACCATATACACTGCCCGGCCAAAAAAAAAAAAAAAAAAAAAAAAAAAAATCGCTGTTTGGATTTTAATAGACAAATACTTTAGACTCTATGGATAGATCATTATTACAGTGATTTTCACATATGAATTGGCACCTCTGAGTCCTGACCTTAATTTTATTGAAAGTCTTTGGGATGTGCTGGAGGAGACTTTACAGAGTGCTCACCTCTTGTGTTGTCAATACAAGATCTTGACAAAAAGTTTATGCACCTCTTGATGGAAATAAATGTTATGTCATGTTATGTTATAAATGTTATTTCCATCAAGAGGTGCATCAATTTTTGATCAAGATCTTGTATTGACAATGCAAGAGGGGAGCACTCTATAAAGTCTCCTCCAGCACATCCCAAAGACTTTCAAGACTTTCTCTGAACCGTTCTTCATTTTAACCCTGATGAATATTGTCATTGTCATCCTGGAATATGGCCATGGTTGTTTAAAAAATGAAAAGCTACACACCATCTGCTAGGGTTAAAAGAATCGTTGCTAAACATAAAACATGCTAGAAACATAATAATCACATTAGAAACATAATAATCACTATTATAACGATTCATTCATAAATATATAGACATATATATCACCACGTTTTTAGGAATAAAATGTTATATAAATCAGGTAAATGTTATATGAACAAACCCCTGTGTAAAAACTTTCAGAATATAGATAGGAATAAAACTGTAAAGTTTGATGTATGTAAGTGCTGCTGAAGTGGAGATTTCTGGCTCAGTACATGAGAAAAAAAGTCATTTTGAGAAAACGGCCTTTAAAGATATTATTAAAGATATAATTACAATAAAGATATATATATATATATATATATATATATATATATAGTAACTGATATCTACAGAGGCAAATAGATAAAGTGCAATAAAATAAACACTTAAAAGTGTATTTTAGAGATATTTTCAGTTGGTTTTTACAAACAGTGAATATAAAAAGTCTACACACCCATTTTTTTTGTTTGTTTGTTTAAAACAAAGATGATTCAGGTCAAGTTAAGATGTGCCAAGCTGATAGACTCCTGTCCAAACAGACTGAATGCTGTAATAAAACCAAAGCAGTAAGGTTATGCACACTTATGCAGTGAGGTCATTTGAAGCTCTGGTTTTTCTCTCTTTTCTCAGAAATGTGTCACTTTGGTTGGTTGTAATTTTTACATGAATCACGCAAAAGATCTGACATGATTTATCCTTGTTTATTTTTTTACATCACAAAAACCAGCTGTTTTAACAGGGGTGTGTAGAGTTTTTATATCCAATGCAGAACACATGCAAATATAGTAACATACTTTTGGTCCTTTGGTCACTGTTGTATTCTTATTTTAAATCATGGACCCTTCAAAATATCCATGGACGGAGGTGCGGTTCTGCTGAGATTTCTATTGTGCAGGTGTGTAGAGGCATATTTTTTACAACTGCGAAACACTGGCCATCTCACATATATAGATTTCACTGTGAGGCAGAAGAGGGGATAATCATTTTCCTCCAACACTCACTCCACAACTCAATCTGAGCCGACAATGTAAATCTACCCTCACTCTACTTACAGTAATGCATGAAAAGTGTGGATATCACTAAATGAGATCCACTTTTCATTTGATCAATAGCTCCTGACCGGCCATTTGTGAAGATATTTTCTCTGCAATGCTACCATGCCGACTTCCATTTTAGCTCAGAAGGGTTCTTGTTTCTGCAGTCTCTAAAAAAACATAATCTCCCAGCAGTCATGGCTGAACGTTGAGAGTTACAGGCGAATGCAAAATATAGCCATTCCACAGAAGGAGCCACTTATCTATTGTATAGAATACCATCTCTCTCCCACATATTCTCCCACATACAGCATGTAGATCAATCAGAGAAACGCCTGAAGGATAAACATAATGAAATATACTGTCTAATTGTAATAGATAAATTACAAAAAAAAAAAGGTCTTTAAATCTTACTTTGTGTTTATTTTTTTTTCGTAAGTACACATATGCACTTATCATAAATAAATATCATGTTTTTTGCGGTTTATATAAAGATCATTACAATTACAACATACATTCATTACAATTTCTGTTGACCAAAACGATGGATGGATGGATGGATGGATGGATGGTGTACGGACAGACGATTGACAGACAGACTGATAGATTGAAAGATAGACAGACAATGTAAATGGATGGATGGATGGATGGATGGTGTACAGACAGACAACTGACAGACAGACCGACAGATTGAAAGATAGACAGACAATGTAAACAGATGGATGGATGGATGGATGGATGGAGTACAGACAGACGATTGACAGACAGACTGATAGATTGAAAGATAGACAGACAATGTATACAGACAGATGGATGGATGGAGGGATGGATGGATAGGTACAGACAGATCGATAATGTAAACAGACAGACGATAGATTGAAAGATTGAAAGACAGATAATGTAGACAGACATATGGATGGATGATGATGGATGGATGGATGGATGGATAGTGTACAGACAGACAACTGACAGACTGATAGATTGAAAGATAGACAGACAATGTATACAGACAGATGGATGGATGGATGGGGTAGAGACAAATCGATAATGTAAACAGACAGACAATTGATAGATTGAAAGATAGATAGATAGATAGATAGATAGATAACATTTAAATATAAATTTACCTTAAGTAAGCAATAAAGCAATATCAGCAATAATAATACCTTATTGCTTTTATAAATGGTTACCACACAATACAAATATTAAAGCCAAAAATATGTATTAATGCAACTTTAATGAAGTAAACTTTAACTAAAAGCCTTCCTTCCGCCCGAAAAAATAGTCCCTGACCGTGAACAGCAACAGAAGTTACATTATTACGCCATTAGATGGCGGCAAAGACTGTCTTTATGAGTGTATCAGTCAGTAGCGAAGACTTTTACATTGAAAAGAATGAATTGTTGTGAACACGGAACAAGACGCAACTGACAAATGCTTTGACTAGTGACTGTCAGTCACGGGAAAACCCCTTAACTGTTAAAAGGACAAGATAATACATCGGACATTTAAACAGATTTTTTTATTATGAACATAGGACTGACCTGAAGGAAAATGCCAAATCTGAATGCAGGCAATAAACTCGTTCACTCGATCTTTTTCTCACAGTACTCTTCTACAAAATACAGTAAGCTTCAATGAACAATATCAATTGAGAACAAACAGTTTACGTTGCTAAGAGTGGTTTCTAAGGGTGTTGTATAGTGATACACAGAACCGTTGGGTGAAGCGGTCATAGCCGTGTTTTATCATAATCAAGAACAGGAACTAACCATTTTATAAATAAGAATAAATATTCACTGGAGTAAAAAGTGAGCAACATTTCCTGGTCTCCCCTATCTCCAGTATCCCTCTTTGAGATCTCTAACTCATTAAAGCAATCACTGAGCCTTATCTAACTATTAACCCTGTTGTACATCACTGAATTGGATGTATCAGTGTGGTTCTTAACCAGTGAAAAGAGAAGGCTTAAAAAAAAAAAAAAACGTTCACACTAATGGAGGCCATTTAATCAAATCGAATGATGCCATTGTAATCTGACAATGTAATATTAATTCAAATATCAATGCAGATGCAATTCGCCAGCCAAATATTTCTCCATTTTAATGCTGAGAAAAGTAGACCATTTTTAATGAGGAAGTAATTGGATACTGCGGCAGCCATATATCCGAATTAAAAAACACAGCATGCGTGACCCTCGCACGACATTTGAATATGACCAATGAGTCACAGAAGGACTGTCGCACCTGGAGGGTTTGTTGGTGTGCCTCGCTGTGCTGTTGAACTGTATTTTGCACTGGTAAAAGGGCACATGGCGACCTGATACAACTATATCTGTAAATTAAACCTGAGGTCAAGGTGAACCGAGACCAGACGAGCTGTCACTGCAGATTACCCCTGCCTGATGATCTAAGAGGGGTCCGAAGCTACCGGGCAGCCTGCTGCCAGAAATGTGTCGTTAAAATCTGAAATGACCAAGCCAGATCCTCTCCTCCTCCTCATGCCCTTATCTTTCAAAGAGGTGCGGGCAGTTTCCGCAGCACTTCGAGGTAATGTGCTTATAATGGATGTAAGAATGTTACTCTCCGCTCACGTAGACCGTGTCTATTTCTCATGAAGCCCTAATCATCAAACAGTCTACTGCCTGAATAAGACCGGAGACCATTTTAACATAATGACAACAGGGAAAGTTCTGCCATAGTAAATTTTCGATCTAATTGAGATCATTTGTCTTCGATAACGTTTCAAATGAGCCTTAATGATACTGAGCAGCAGACAGTGTCACATTAAAAGCCTCTAAAACACATGTGGAGCCGTCATTAATTTTTCAATCAAAAGAGAAAAATGCTAGGCACAACGCTGCCATTAGGTTGCTGCAGCACGAAAATGTCTGTCAAAGTCACGACTTCTTGATTTCTCTGCATATTCACCACCAACGGGGTGAGGCTTGACACGAGGCTTGACTTCTTGTTGTGGTGGAAACAGTTTAATCACAGCATTTAGACTGAGTAGGGGAACGGGCGTCATACGGAGAGCTATTTGGAGAGACCAATGACCCATGGACTGCATTGAACTGTGGGAAACGCCTCCAGTCCGGAGGGACACCGCATGGTTGCGGCAGCACCGTGGCATGAAAGATGCTCACACACATCAATCATTCCGATGATAGAGAGCGATCAGAGAGATGACGCTAACGCGCTCGTATATTGTTGTTTTTCTCGTGTGGCATCGTAAACTAGTCGCACATCATAAAGAATAACACATGAAAGTCGTTTCATTTATGTCTTGCTGGCGGTCTGAGAGTTAACTGCTGGCGGAGCGTCAAGCGTCTTCAATAAGCTGTCAATTACAGCACGGATCCCAAACTCTGTAAGCTGATGGGAGGATTAGATTTGATGTAGGTTTCTTATTACCGGAGGCCACTTTAGAGTTCTACTATAACTTGTTAAGTCAGCAAGGACAGAAATATGTGAACACCTTCCCTCCGCTGTTACCTGATTCAGTAGTGTCAGCCTTCTTATCAAAGTCACGTCAATGAACGAGTGTGAAACAGCAGGTGTGTGACGGTGACCCACCAGGCTAAAAAGAGATCGATTGTCATGTATCTCTTTGATATTGCGTGCGTCTTAAAACAGTCGCATCAGCGTTTAACATTCGCAGCTGGTACTTCTTCTCAAGGCTTCGGGCTCTAAGACTCAACTCTGCTATCTTGTTCTTTTCTTTTGGACTTTGCCGCGTTGAATGCAATTATTCTGCTGAATGTGACTATTTTACTATAGTTAAAGAGACCCAACTTCTTACAAAACTTTCAGTTCAATCAATTCTACTGCAATTTTGTCATTTTTTACTCAGCCTCATGACGCTCTTAACCTGTACGACAGCCAATATTATGCTCTAAAAATGCTGGGTTAAAAACAACCCAGTAGAATTATTTTTGGGTTAAATGTTTGCCTAACCTGCTGGGTAGTTTTATTTAACTCAACTATTGTTTAAAAATTACTATATTACTGTATTGCTTGCTTAAAATGAACCCAAAGTATTTTGGAAATACCTATTTTGGGTTCATTTTAAGCCAGCCATATAGTAATTTTTAAACAATAGTTGGTTTAAATAAAACTTCCCAGCATGTTGGGCAAACATTTAACCCATCCGCTGGGTTAAAACAACCCAATTGCTGGGTTTGTCTATTTTCAACCCAACTTTTTTAACCCAGAATTTATATATTTTATAAAAAGTCACTCCTTTCCATGCAATTACAATTGAACTGGAGCTGTCAAGAATCAAAAAGGACATGAAAAGCATCATAAACGTATATAAAATCAGTCCAAATGCATAATATTCACTGAAAATCGAGATATGCATTCATTTCAATCAGTTGATTACAGAAGTAGCAATGTCCAATTTGTGAACGAATCATTCTCCTGAATCAAATCTTTTCAATGAATGGAATGATTTACTTACAAATCAGACAAGTTTTGCAATGGCATGAGACTTTTATTTTTGAGTGAACTATTCCTTTATTGCACATATAATGAAAGCCATTTATAATTAATATGTTGTATTCAGTTTTCTTGCATAAAAAAGAACATATTACTGGAAACAAAGGTAAAATTTAAATAATAATAATAATTTGAAAGGAACCTTACCAGGAGGCAACAATGTACTACAAAGGAAAATTAATTAATTAAAACATTCTTGTATTTATTTTAATATTTGCAGTGACATTGAGTAATGTAAAATTACTAAAGCATTTGATGTAAAATAACTAACCGACAGAATGTAATGGTACCTAAAAAAAATTCTGAAAGACGGCAACCATATTTACTTCACATCCATTTCACTGTGGCACTGTGGCTTCTAGACAACAAACACATTTAATATATTTTCTTTAAAACATAGAAAGCATTTATGACTCAAATTGTTTTAAAATGAACAAATGCAAATCATATTTTTTGATAGTTGAATAATCAGTACAAATGTGCATCCTCCACATGGTGCACTATGCCGGAAAAAGATTGAAAAGAAAAGAATAGAAAAAATTACAGTGACTATTCTGTGGGGAATTTACTAAGAATGAATTGTGCACACTGATAGAGTTTCTTATTTACACCGACAATTCACTAAAGGAATTCAGGGAAACACCTGCAAATCAGGTCAGAGGCCAACCGTGATCCAGCATACTTCACTGGGGCCGGTACAGAATCACTTCACCACCTCTGGGTATTTCCGGTTATGATTCTCTTCTCCATCATTTGATGAATTTCTATAGCCATGGTCACTATAGAAAATTCCATCTCTTTTAAACTAATTCAATTTACTGCCTTCTTTACTGCTTGCTATACTATTTTGTTCCAAATAAATTAAAAATAAAATAACAGATTTTTTTTTTTTTTTAAATGTTAAATTGAATGTAGGCATCACAACATCACTGTACATTGTACAGTATGAAAAATAGATGTGAATATTTCCCTATAGCTAGAATAGTTCACTCAAAAAGAACAATATTATTATGTGTTACTCACCCTCATGTCTTTCCAATCCGGTCTCCATGGAAAACAAAACAAATAATTTCAGAAGAAGGTAGTCTTTTATAAATCATTTTTACGAAGATTGCTCCTTTACAAGCAAGGAACTGGGGCTGTCAAGAATCAAAAAGGACATAAAAGCACCATAAAAGCATGATAAAATTGGGCCAAATAACTTGCACTATGACAAAAATATTTGAAAGATCACATTTAACAGCATTATTAAATTAAAGGGTTAGTTCACCCAAAAATGAAAATTCTGTCATTTATTACTCACCCTCGTGTCGTTCCACATCCGTAAATCCGTAAGACCTTCGTTCATCTTCAGAACACAAATTAAGATGCTTTGTTTATGCAAAAAAAAAAAAAAATGACCACTTTATTTACAAAATAATATTATCCAAAGCATGTTCACGAAACAATGTCAGCTTTCGCGTGAACACAAAACGCATGCGTCGTGATGCTCTCGTGAACATGCGTTACAGATCAATATTTTTAAGTAAAGTGGTAAATTATGTTTTTTTGTTTTTTTTTTGCACAAACAAAACACTCACGTTGCTTCATAAAATTGAGTTTAAGCCACTGATGTCACATGGAGTACTTTAATGATGTCTTTTTCCTACCTTTCTGGACCTTGGAGCAGTAGTTGCGTTGGATCTCTATGGAGAGACAGAAACCTCTCAGACTTCATCAAAAAGATTTTAATTTGAGTTCTGAAGATGAACGAAGGTCTTACGGATGTGGAACGACATGAGGGTGAGTAATTAATGACTGAATTTTCATTTTGGGTGAACTAACCCTTTAAATTAAGTTAAATGTAAAAAATATGGGAAATGAGCATGCACAATTAAACATCCAATAAATAATAATAATAAAAAAATACTAATATTGGTTAATAATCAATATATTGTGCATCCCTAATTTTATGGTCATCTGACAAGCATTGTGTGCTTGCATAGTAAAGATTTTTATTTTTATTTGTACCCATACGCTATTAAAAATAAAGATTCTAAAAAGGTGTTTCTGCAGTCACAGAAGAACCATTTTGGGTTCCCCAAAGAATCTTTCAATAATCTAAAGAACCTTTTTCCACAAAAAAAAAAAAAAAAACCTTTTGCGGAATGCAAAGGTTCCATGGATGTTAAAGTTTCTTCATGGAACCATCGCTGCCAATAAACAACCTTTATTTTTAAGCGTGTGTGCAACATTGATCAAATGCTTTATTCAAAAATACGGTTGTTGAATGTGTTTGATGAAATATTAATAATGTAACTTACCACTTTTATTAGACGCATAGAGATGCACAATGACTTGGGAGGCAAAAGGCAGATTATTAATCAATAATGCACGTCTTATTTGATGTGCCAAGATAGGTTAAAAAAGGGTATCTTCAAGACATGACAGAGGGAAAAAAAGAGAAGACAGCGAGGGAAAGATTAAAGAAAAGGACCCTGAAGTTTTACAGGGTCATGCCACAGGCAGTAAACAGGTACTCTAGAACGAGCTCAAGGGGGCATGATGAGTGGAACACCGCCCAGATGTACAATTAATCATTTGAGTCATGCGGCCCAATGTCCCACCGGATGTACTCATCGCTTTTTAAAATCCATCTTAAAAAGCAGCCCAGCTCTCCAGAGACTTAGAGGGTAATAGTCAGGTAGGGGCTCTAGAGGTGTTTGGCTATGACGATAGCAGCCTAACAAGCTGCGCAGGGCACTGGAGGTTATGGTGATGCCTTGGCGTTATGGGATTCTGAACCAATTTGGGATAACAGCTTGATGGATTTGCAGACACTCAGAAAGGTCTAACGGTTATATATTTATATATAACAGCAATATTTTTTTTTCATCTCTGCACTTAGTAGCGGTTTTGTTGTGGGTACCGCCAAGAGTTGTCGGCTCATAAGTGATACGTTCAAAAGCCTTGTAAAATAAAACTAAACGTGATATATCTTCTTAAAGACATACTGTCGTGGGAGAGGAACGATATAACTAAATTATATCATGGGCATTATTGAATGCCACTCTTTAAATGTAATTTACTCCATAAAAGTCCATAAATCTAATTTACAGAGAACTTGCCAATTACTCTGTGAAAGAAGGCACTCACAGAGAGTCGGCGAAAATGCATTCTGATAAAGCACTCAGCATCTCCATAAAACCGCTTGCCAACGAGAAAAAGCCCTGATACTTCACCTGACTGAGCTCATAAAAAGATTTTATATTTGGCACTTTGGTAGATTTGCGAGGTCTTGTAGACCTTGACTCGAGCTACTAGCGAGGACTTCCTGACCTACTGTATGGAAGAAAACTACACATATCTTAAAAAAAACACGAGAAAGCCTTTTTCAAGCTCTTAAAAAGAGCACAACCCCCCCCCCCCCACCCCCCCCACCTTGGCCTCGCTCAGTTACTGCTAGTCTTGCTCACACACACCACTTATAATGCCATCGCAAGCTTCATTACACAAACATCGGCAAAGAATGAGCCACATAAGCATCAAAACAGCATTTTAAGCGACAGCCGTGACCTCATTCGGCACTGCGGAATGACTCTGAAGCATTTAAAACGGAGGTGCACGCCCCACTATATTGTAATACCCATTTCAGATAAAATTCGGAAGAGAAGTGTTAATGGTTGCACAAATTTTTGCATATTTTGGCTCCATCTGGGTGATTTTCTTGGGGGAAAACTGTAATTGCCATTCTTGAATGCGGGTTGCCCGCCTCTTTTGAGCGGCAGTAATACGCATCCATCATATCTCCCGTGATTATGGGAGCTGCAGATGCCAGTCATGTCATTTCCAGCTTATTGCTGATGGCACGGTCTTCTTGTGCCGTTGATGTGTAATTTGGGAGGTTTAGGAAGGAGAAGACGAGCAGGAGAGAAGTGGTGAGGGCTGATTTAGATAATTGCAGTTTCGGTTGCCAAACTGAAGGCTTGCATTAGTGTCTTACCCAAACGCAAGGGTACGAACAGCAGAAGGTAAACAGCTTTGAGATTACCCAGCTTGTTTTTATTTTGACACACCTCTACGGGTTTGAATGAATGACAGATTGTACTCTAAGGCGATAGCTTCATAAATTAAACAACACGGTTTAGTAAAGTAAAAGCACTCACACAATCTTCCAGAGGTTTTTTTGAATAAAACAAAAAATATATATATAGGGTCTTGTGAACATACGGGTAACATGATGTAATAAATGCCTTTAGACTAGCAAACCTGTCAACGAAATAACTGCTAAAGTCTACGGCAAAGTCCAGTTTGTATATGTTTTGTATCATGATATCTATACCTTTTTCAATAAGTACACGTGAATCATGTTGTTTAATTCGATGGCACCATCTAGTGGTCAATGGTCCGTTTGTCCTGTATTTCACTTAAGCTAGGTCTTTTTTTTAGTTAGTTACAAAGTAAAAGTGCTTAATTATTAGGCAGTTTGAAACTTCAGGCCGTTAGGAAAGGTATAAGTGAATAAGTTTTTAATGTAAATTATTTACAAATGTATAACTATTTGTTATTCACTTTTAATAATATTTAATAACATGAATATATATGTTATTTCACATTTGAATAGTACAGATAATTAATTGAGACACTGCAAAATGTACGTTTATATTACAGCTCAAACTATTGTTACACAATATTGTAATATTAATTTAAATATGTTAATTTATTTAGAAATATTTAGGATTAAAAATAGTGTAATAAAATAAATACATGTGTGTGAATTTGTAAAGAGAATATTATATACACAACAAATCTTTTCTTTCACATTAAATAGTACATATTAGATTACTTCCTACGGCTTCTCTGTAACAATACTGCCAATGTTGAAGTTTGATCTTTTATCCACATTACCAGAAACCACAGCAGTTCTAGCCATATTCTGTGATTGCTTAACATATCACGTTTACACTATTTTCACCCTCCAAACTAATCTGCATACATTTTCGTTGGATCTTTTTAGGGAAACAAACATCGCATTGAAATACTAGACCTGCATTTTAACGCACAACAGATTCGGGTGTCCTTGACTTCTTATGCTGAGTTCAGCAGTTACTTGGTGCCATCTTGAGGTGAAATTCTGTATGGTGTGCAAACAATGCCACACTTTACCAAGGTCACCTGAACATCTGCCGCCACGTGAGAATGCCATGAGCATGATGAAATATCTCTGAAACATGGTTACTGCATCTCGGCCTGTAGTATGACTCCTCTGTTCACGGTCATTTTAGAAATTCAATCATTTAAGAAAAAAAAAGACAAAAATAGACAATTTAGTTCATTAAATATCGATATTTTAGAAACTGCACCTGTGTTAAGATGATCTAACACACACACTTCAGGTATACGTCTTAAGTTTAGGTGATAATATAAGTTCTCCGATTTTTTGCTAGCTTCAAGTCATAGAAGAGAGGTCTTACGTGACTTGTTTCTCATTTTCGTAAAGAATGGAATCTTGTGATGGCACTATTAAAATAGAAGAAAAAAATATAAAGATGGATGACCTAGAAGACAACAAAACAATCATATTAACAATTTGACATTTAAACAAAATAAATCTGTCAAAACCCCTGAAAATGATTTTGAGGTTGTGGTAATACACTTTCATGTATATTTTAAATGTCATTTAAAATGCCTGTTTAAATAAATAAATAAATAAATAACTGGGGAAAAAAAAAAACTCTATTAACTTTCCTAGCAGAACCCACTGACGCATTGGAGATAAATTAATGCTCTTAAATAATGTAGTTCAAATAATGGGTTTAAATAATTTAGTTTGATTTACCAGAGTCACCATTCACCTACACACATGTCCAAATGTCCTACGCCTTTTTTGCAGATCGGGATGTTGGTTGTCTTTGAAGACCCTCCAACATGCACCAATACCATTACTCCGTAATGTCCCATAAAGGTTCCTTATTGGCATTGGTGGTTCCATGAAGAACCTTTCTATTGCACAAAAGGTTCTTAAAAGGTTCTTTGGATTGTCCTTCACACTAAGAAAAAAAACTTCTTTTAAGAACTTTTCACTGAAATGTTCTGTGGGGAACCAAAAATAGTTCTTCTACAGCATCGCTGCAAAAATCCATTTTTGGAACCCTTATTATTAAAAGTGGTAAAATCATGTTGAAATGATAAGTTGGAAACACAAATTCATTTGAATTTAAATCAGAGTCTATGTTTTGGTTACAGACCAATTAAGTAATAAATAACATCACATCATTTGGTAATGCAATTCACCAGATTTCAACAGATTTATATGTACCATTTTCATGATGTTTTGATAGATCATTGTTTTGATACAATAAATAAATTAATATTTGTCATAAAGCAACTTCCGCAAAGACACTCAGAAATATAAATGACTACTGGCAAAAAATAAATAAATAAAAAGATCAATTAAATCTTTATAAAGCAGCCATTTAGAGCTGCTGATGACTTTCTAGTAGCGCAGCCTTGATGAGAATGAATTTGGGTTTCTCCTTGACCTAGAAAGCAGGTCTCTCATTTCATGAAGTGCCTCAATAGATTTGTGCCCAACCATTCATGAATATTGCTCTGCAATCTTTCAACTTGAAAGGTTCAGAGGGCCATGGCCATGGGTTATGACAGTCTTTTATCTTGACGGATCGAGGTTGAGGAGAAATTACGGTTTCTGCAAGGTGCCAAAAGCTGGTTCTTCTGCCGTAACTAGCCTGAGGTTTAATGCTTTGCCTTCTCCGAAGAATTTTAGTAATTTAAATTAATAAAATTTGTAATTGTTCTGCTTTATGCCTCTCTTTGGGAAAGTTAAAATGGATTACTCTTTATTAGTAATTTGTCATTCAGCTGACACTTTCATCCAAAGCAACTTGTGGTACCCTTATTACAGGGACAAATCCCCCTGGAGTATCCTGAGGTTAAGTGTCTCGCTCAAGGACACATTGGATTGGCTTCTGCTATTTGAACCTACAATGAACTTACAACACCTTCAGGATACTCCGCCTCTGGATACGTGTTTTGCGAATGGAATATTCAGAACATTGAGGAAAAAAGCTTAAAAATATTAAAAAAAAATATATATTATATATATATATATATATATATACATATATATACACACACAAGCTTGTAATAATGACTTCAGAAGTGGAAAGTAGGGAATTTCCGAAATCAGGTGTTTACCTGGGTTTGGCTCAAATAATGCTCAAATTCAGAGTAAATAAAGTATGAAAAATTTCAGTATTGGTGTAGTTATTATGTTTTGCCTTTGTACGACAGTATTGCTATTTGCTATTACAACAGAATAAGTTTCATACATTAAAAAAAACAACAACCCACAATGTGTCTGTTGAAGAATTTGGATGGTCCTCTTAGTAGACAGCACTTGTTGCATTTGATTTGGAAGAACTTTTCCCAACAATTTCCATGTCAACTGTTTAAAGTAACTGAGTTTGTGCCGCACATGTTGTATTCTGTATAAGTGCCAGTAAACCACTGTACATTTGAGAAAACAATGCATCAAATAACTGATGTTCAGACAGACATGTGTAATCATATGCAAGTAAGTAAGTGGAGTCCTCCAGGATTAGATAGGAACAGCATGTGAAGGGCAATCAGAACGCTGTGACAGAACGCTGTGAAAGACTAATCCTTGTGCTGGAAAAAGCCCTATCACCAAATTTCCTGCAAGACTGTTGAAAATAGGGTGTGTTTGAACCCCCTGTCATTTCAAAGGAAATAGGAGAGCACCTTCTCCCAGGAGCCTGAAAGCTTCCTAGCTTGAAGAAAATCTCTAGGGGGGCATCAGGGTCACAACAACACAAGCGGATCTATATTCTATATTTGTGCCTCTATACTTGCTTTAGGGTAACGTTGGTCCACCTGACACCGATGTCTTAAAAGTGACCTGAGATACTTGACAGGGTCACATAATCTATATGAGACAACTTTTAACCAGAAGTTGTTTCATTGTAAAGGCAAAGGTCTTTTGCTACATATAAATACTAAAAATTTGCACTCAGGTTCCTATATATTTAGACCTACATGGTAAATAAACAGAAATGGGGGGGGGAAAGTCCTGATAATGATTGTTTAAATCCACAAGAGATTGAAATCCCTAATATTCTTATCTCTATAATGAACAAAAAAGCAAAGGCTATAACTTTCAGTTCATCAAAGGGCTCTACATGATCCCAGCCGAGGAAAAAGAGTCTTATCTAGCAAAACAATCTGTCATTTTCTAAAAAAAAAAAAATCGCATAGGAAAGGTCACGCGTGATGAAGGCAGAAGTACTGCGGTAGGGCGAAAGTAGGGCAAAAAACTCAGGTAACACTTTATTTTAGGGTCTTTTAACTAGTTGCTCATTAGCATGTTTATTACTAGAATATTGGCTGTTGTGTATTGATGAGTTTATTGAGGGAAAAGTCATAGTTAATAGTTTATATGTGTTCCCTATACTAAAGTGTTACCAAAACTCAGCTTCAAAATTGTCCGACATCATTGTTTTACCTTTTTTTTTTTAAAGGGCGTTTGACTTAGTCTTTGCACGATGCTTTGTAAACACTTGCTCGGTACTTCTGCCTACGTTGCGCGTGACCTTTCCAACGTGATTACGTAATGCGTGGTGCATCGCAGAGCAGCGCAAGATGAGCATTTGTGGTTGAAAAGTATATATTTTTTTCTTTTGGAAAATGACCGATCGTTTTGCTAGATAAGACCCTTATTCCTCGTCTGGGATCATGTAGAGCCCTTTGAAGCAGCATTTAAACTGCAATTTGGACCTTCAACCTGTTGGACCCCGGTGAAGTCCACTATATGGATAAAAATCCTGGAATGTTTTCCTCAAAAGCCTTAATTTCTTTTCAACTGAAGAAAGAAAGACATGAACATCTTGGGGGTGAGTAAATTATCAGGAAATTTTAATTCTGAAGTGAACTAATCCTTTAAGTGAATCAGATTTTGATTCAACCACTCCTAGGGAGATCAGTCAGAATTCGTCAGATTGAGTCAAAGAAGTACCTAGTCTTTTCAAAAAAATATATTAAGAGATCCAGTAAGAGTCATTTGATCATGAACTGGACTACTAAACTGGTTGGGGGTATGTTTTTTGATTAGCTGAAGATTTAATAAATGACATTGAGTTTGTACTACTATGCACTATAAGCAATGATATATAGGCCTACATATTTTAAAGTAATGTCATTTGTGTATAGTTAAAGGGACAGTTCACCCAAAAATTTAAATTTTATTTAATTTTTACTCACCCTCAAGTTGTTCCAAACCTGTATGAATTTCTTTCTTCTTCTTTCTGTTCTTCTGTTGAACACAGAAGATATTTTGAAGAATATGGGTAACCAAACAGTTGATGGACCCTATTGACTTCCATACTATGAATCAACTGTTTGGTTACCGACATTCTTCACTTTTGCTTCAGCAGAAGAAAGAAATTCATACAGGTTTGGAACAACTTGACGGTGAGTAAATGATGACAGAATTTTAATTTTTGGGTGAACTATCCCTTTAATATAATTATAGTTGATGCCTTGATGGAGACCCGATTTCTCACCAGCTTATATGAGTCTTGTTTGTGAACGGGTTGCGCGGTATGTTTAGATTCACTCATAAGAGTAATTTGCTCGTAAAACGGACTTGTACCTTTTGTTTTTGATTCACTAAAAAGAACCCGCTCATATATGTCAATTTCTCGTAAATTGGATCTCTCAATAGAAATGTTTTCTTACCATTTATTTTGCCGTTTCGTATCCATCACATTCAGTAGCAAGTGACAATAAGCATGTGTGAAGGACAAATGCAATGAGCACTGAAAAAAAAAAGGTGTAGAAACAATTTTCACTCAGAAATTGCTATTAAATTTCTTAATTACAAAGACATGGCAAGTAACAAATTGAATTAAACATGACATTTATAAGTAGAATGAAAATATTATTCACACTTTTCTTTTTTCTTAAATCTGCCTTATTTTGTGGTAAAGAGAAGTATTTAATACATAATCCACATTACATTACACTATTCCTTATTCAGTGATTCAGTGAACTTACCTTTTGTTTTTTGTTGATGTCGTTTTTGGTTTGTTTTTTCTTTTTAATTCCGAAGTGCCACTGTGATATAAGTGGTCACTCTTACACAGAATGTAAGCTTCACACTCCAGTGTTCTGGGCGCATCTACTTTACCCAAGATCACCTCTGCTTTGTGCATCCAAATGGCCTTGTTCCATGTTCAATAAAGCAGCACGAACACAGCAGCAAGCTCACACAATGCAACACGGCCTTTTACTGCCCCCTCTGGGTATCCATTTAAGAGACTGCATGGGAGAATGTCTGATAAACTGTTGTATGAACCACCTTATCTCTTCCAACCAAGACCACAGAGCAGATTGTATTACAACAGAGATGGCTCACCAAAAGCAGCCAAACACTAAAATACACACACACAAACATCAAACTGAATGTGTTATTGGTCTCTCCAGAATCCCTCATTTACACATACTCAGTTCTGCATTGTTTTCCTCCACACCAATTTGACACATTGAATTTTGAGAACTGGATGTGAGACAACAGGACGATTGTGTGAGCTTTGCCCCAGGGTGGGCTTTCGGACTGGGCTCTTGTTGCTTCCTTGCGTGCCAATCAATTGTGTCCATGCTGGTTTCAATGCAGCATAAGGATCTGCAATAGAGCGTCTGCATTTAAAAATGTAAGGAAGAGGAGAAATAGAGCCACAGAAAGAGAGAAATGGACATTTCTACCCAGAAGCTATGACTCATCTACGTGCAACAAAGAGTCTAAAATGAATCTGTATTCATATTCACATTAATGGATCCAACAGTGAGTCAAATAACTGAAGGGTTAACAGTCATTCAGACTATAATTGAGTTCACAATCAATCTATGATCTTTTTTCTATTTCCATTGTTCTTATCTTTTACAATTTTGCATTGTGATAAAATGTGTTCAATACCTTTTTGATTGGCTGGGTTTCTCGATAATGCTGCAAATAATGTTCAGATCAGTGGTTCTCAGCTTGTGGATTGCAGGTCTGTCCTGATAGGGTTACAGAGAGCAGGGATGTAAATGGCAGATAATTAAAAAAAAAAAAAAAAAAGTAATAACCATAGTAGTACATAGGACAGGCTTATCATTAAATAGAAGTATTAGCTTTTTAAAGGGAGGAGAAAAGGCTTACCATCTTTTGTGGTTAACATCAGAGTCTGTGCATTCAATCAGTCACACTTCTGCTGTTATTTATGCATTTATGAAATATATTAATCATTTTGCCAGCATGAAAACTTAAGTGCATCGAGATTTTAGGTCCAAAAGACAAACTTTTTCACCTAAAGCAGTTTGTTTGCATTTCAATCACAGAAACAGAAGAAAACTACTGCCAACTACTTCCAAATTACATGCTATGTTGTCAATGTTCTGTAAGCTATTAAAGGGATAGCTCACCCAAAAATGAAAATTATCCCATGATTTACTCACCCTCAAGCCATCCTAGGTGTATATGACTATCTTCTTTCAGACGAACACAGTTAGTGATATATTTAAAAATATCCTTAGTCCTTCATGGTTTATAATGGTTGTGAATGGCGGGCCGCGTTTTGAAGTAAAAAATAATGCATCCATCCATAAAAAAAAAGTAATCCATACAACTCCAGTGGGTTAATAAAGGCCTTCTGAAGCAAAGCGATGCATTTTGTAAGAAAAATATCCATATTTAAAACTTTATAAATTCAAATAACTAGCTTCCGGTGGACGACTGTACGCAGAATGCGCAAGTCGATTTGTGACGGAAGAGTATCCTTTTACCTGACACACAACTTAATGATGAACACGGAAGCACAGAGGAGAGAGCAAAACAAAACACCGGTCACGGATTATAAGTCTAAAACGATAATTTATAAAGAGTAATGGCAGAGGATTTTGATATAAGAGAAGAGGAGCTTAAATTTGTTGCACAGCCCTATTTGTTTGAACCGTGAGAGGCGTCTAAGCTTACGATATTCCTACATCCTGCGTCATCACGTCAGAATATTACTCATTTGCCGCAAGTCTACTTGCGCATTTTGCGTACGGTCATCCGCTGGAAGCTAGTTATTTGAATTTATAAAGTTTTAAATATGGATATTTTTCAAAAAATGCATCGCTTCGCTTCAGAAGGCCTTTATTAACCCACTGGTTAATAACTTCTTTTTTTTTTTATAGATGGATGCATTATTTTTTACTTCAAAACACGGCCCCCCATTCCCAAACATTATAAACCTTGGAGGACTAAGAATGTTTTTTTAAATATATCTCCAATTGTGTTCGTCTGAAAGTAGGTGTCATATACACCTAGGATGGCTTGAGGGTGAGTAAATCATGGGAGAATTTTCATTTTTGGGTGAACTATCCCTTTAAGTGTGGTTGACTGTGGTATAACAATTTTTACACACTACTTACAACAATGCTTTTGGGAAATGTGCCATATATATTAAGTACATTTTACATGCAGCTACCGTGCAACTTCAGGAAACTTCATGGAATCTTTCATGAGATGTAGGGGTTAATTCAAGTTGATTGGGACACTTTTTAAGTGACAAGTCATCTCAATGGCAAAAAGTGTCCCAATCACCCTGAATTGACTATATTTAAATGTGTATATACATATATATACATATAAAATTTCTCTCTCCCTCTCTCAAAAAAAAAAAAAGAAAGAAAGAAAAAAGAAACGTTGTTACATGTAGTTATGTTAGGGCAGTACTGTTATTGCGACTGAAGAGGTACCTTTTATTGATAAAATGAACCCAGAACCCAGAATGTGTCATGGGTTCCCTGTTGAAGAATATGTTGTACAAATGTACAAACACAAGTACTTTCAAGGTATGAAAAAACAAAAACCATGCACTACTAGCTCATGAACAGTAGATGGCAGTATATGTCAAGTTATAAGTCACTGCCTTCTACATAAAAACATGTTAGAGACATACTAGGAGATGTATAGAACACTATTTATATTTCAAAGCAGTACATTCTAGAATGTTTTATTCATGAAATACTGTAAATGTCAGAAGAGAGGCTCTTAGTCTTTTACAGCAACTGTCTTCTGTTTTTGTGACATTTAGATTTTTGAACTTTTTTTGTCTTTCTATGCATATTTTAGTTTAACCTTGTTAAAAGATGTCTTTGTAATCTCAGACCTGTTAAAGCCCCATAAGTTCAGTAGTCCTTCTCCTAAGCTGCGCATTAATATATAATGCACAGCTTAGTCTTTTGCTAATAATAGCGTCAAGTGTCTTCGCTTGTCGAAATCAAACCAAAAGACTTGATCTTTGGGGAATCTTACCCTTTAAGAGACGTTCTGAGGGTGAAACTGCACAGCAAACGTAGATCGATATCACTAAAATTCCCATCTCCCCTGATATGAGTCATATACTTAAACTTAAAAAACAAAACAAAAAACCACAACTGATATTTGAGGAGCTGTATTTCACCTCACTGCACATTCCAGCCCATATGTAAGGGTGCATGAATTTTAAAGACAAAACAGAGAATGCATGTTATGTTTAGAATTTGAAGAACGGTTTGAGAAGTGAGGGATGACATTTACAACACTCTCCCCTTTGAACCGTTGATAAAATCAGTTCCATTTTGCAGTTATTGTAGAAAGCAGCTCAGCAGTCTCTTCATGTACTTCCTGTCATTGTGAACCGAGTTCAGTGCATTAGACACAATAGCTCTGAACTGAAACAAAACACTACTATGGTGCTTTCTTTAAAATGTAAATGTAAAGAAATGAAAAATGTACTGCAAGTGTAAGATATGTTGATTAAAGTGGTGCGATACAGGTTAGATTATATGAGAGCTTTCAAGGGCTGTTAAAACCACACTATGCATTTCAATGAAAAAATACCAGGGAAAAAAAGAAAGAGGAAGGTCAGCTAAACAAAAATGAATCTCACTGGTAAGTGACTTAAAAGCCAAGATTTATACTAATAACACAAACTGAAAATACTGAGTATAATACTAATAACACCACATATAGGCTAATGATTTATCCAACATCACTGTGTGTGTCTGTGTATATTGGCCTGCTTCTTATCCTGGGCAGGGAACAAGGAGCCGCATAGACTAGCCTCTGTCAATACAGGCAACACAAATCATATCCATAACCTGCACCTGAGTCTCCATGACAGAACCTGCTCTGAATTATTTATAACAAGCCCTTTCAAGAAGAGCACATATTATTGAGCTTTGCATTGATATATCGGTTGCCAAACAAAACCTGTCAGTCCAAATAAATGGCTCTTCTTGCTACCTGCAAATCCTGGTGCCAATTCTCAAATGAAAGCATTCCGGATCAAGCTGTATTGAAGGTATGACATGTTTCTCAAGTTCTCCTGTGGCTGAGTGTCATGTTTTACATTAAAGTATCATGCATATTTAATGATAAACTCTGCACAGCAGCGGGGCCTTAATATTGACTCTGTGCTATTTTTAGCAGGTCTCTCAGACATAGAATTGTTTTGAGGGGACCTATATAACCTTAATATCAGCAAAGACACTTTGACATGGCCTACGGATGTTTTCGTTTGAAGCAGCAGTTCTTACAGGTCACAAGAAGGTGTCTGTGAAGACTCAGACATTCTATGTCATGGTGGTTTTTCATTTGGAAAAATGCCAAGCTGTTTCTTTCAAATTCATTATTATTAGTAGTAGTAGCAGCAGTACTATTATTATATTATTGTTATTATAAATAGGTTATTTACCATCATTAGCTAAATGTTAAGGTGCTATGCAAGAATTGTCATGTATTAATCGCATTTTGTTGGCAAAATGCTTGTAACGAAACTTGTAACAAACAAGACCTTCCTAGGTTGTCTATGAAAGCATGTAGACTGATTTTTATGTCAAAGACTCGGGACGTTTTTGCCGGGAAAATCAAAAGGATGTGATTTTTACGCACGCTCTCGGGAGCCTCTCTTCCGTTATGACACATGAAATGAATCCTCAGGACAATGCCGAAGAAGCCATTCTGTACTGTAATGCTAATGTTTCTTGCAAAAAAAAGGGAATAATTCAAGCCAGAACTATACAGTCTATAGTCTCAAATACTTTATAATCAAACTAAATATACAATTTAATTTTAATTACCTCGACATGATACCGGTGAATTGCAGAGCTGGTGAAAAAATATATCCACACCGCTATGATCAGATTCTTTCTCACTCTCTCAGATTCTTTCTTGCCGCTTTCTCACCGCTGTCCTTTTACTTGTGTTTATTTTGTTATTGAGAGGAAAGCGCGCAGAACGTTAACGTTAGATTCATCTAAACGTCGCCCTCAGGTGATGCTTTATCGCTGTAAAGGTACATCCAACTTACTTGTACTTCTAAGGAAAGAACGAAAAAGAACTTCCCTGTAAGTATATAAGGGTCCTTGAATCACGTCCAGTCTCTCATATGTCACGTGTGCACCACCCAGTGCGAGCACGAGCAACAAGTTTCTGGCTGCAGTTCACTTAAACGGCCACCGGTGTCGCTAATAACAACGGCTTCTGAATTCTACATAATGTCAATGTGTATGTTAATGTTAATAAACATTGTAATATTCATTGGATGCAACATGGATTCATTACAGTAAGAAATAGTGTATAATGACTAACAAACATAGAAATGGAGATTTAAAAAAAAAAAAATGTTATTTGTCAACCTCAGGAGATTGAATTAAGCATTTGATGTGTATAATTTTATATTAGATAAACAGTTCTCATAATAGAGGTCTCACAACAAAACACAAAGTTCTGTATTTGTTGTCTTCTGTTCCTCTGAGCTTTACAGCTTATTCTGGAAATATTTTTCCATACTTAACACGGGATGCAAGCTTAAAGGATTTGTTCACTTTGAAATGAAAATTGGCCCAAGCTTTACTCACCCTCAAGCCATCCTAGGTGTATATGACTTTCTTCTTTCTGATGAACATAATCGCAGAAATATTAATAAATATCCTTACGCATCCGAGCATTATAATGGCAGTGATAGGGATCAATGAGTATGAACTGAAGAAAGTGCTTCCATCCACATCCATCAATCAATCATAAATGTGTGCTCCACACAGCTCTGGAGGGTTAATAAAGGCCTTCTGAATTGAAGCGATGCATTTGTGTAAAAAAATCCATATTTAAACAAGTTATGAAGTAAAATATGTAGCTTCCGCCAGACTGCCTTCTGTATTGAAGTTACAAAGAAAGTGTAAACTTGCTTGAATAGGGAAGGCGCATGACGTAACATAAGCTTTGTGAACTGCAAGAGTTTTACACTTTCTGCATACGTTGAATACAGAAGGCGGCTTGTGCGGAAGCTACACTTGAAATGAAGCTTTTTTCATTTCAAAGTGAACTTATCCTTTAACACCATTGTGGCAACTGGCAATTCTTCCAATATTCAAACAAACTGCTACAGAAAGTGTTCATTTTGACAACTTTAATTAAATGCTTGCTTTCTGTTTTGCATGCCCAATGGAATCAGCTAACTAAAAGTAATTTCAAACTTTATTCACAACATACATCACTTTTTCTTAATGTCACCCAAGTTGATACCTAATTGGGTCCATATGAACTAATAAAGTAGGATATAAATTTCAATTCTCAGGGTCATAAATCCTCTTCTGACTCAAACTCAACTAAGACACCTTGCAACTCTCTCAAATACCGGTTTGGATGTTCTAAAGATGCAAAACTTGAGGGAAATTGCATAAATGCAAACTAGGATTTTCCTAATTAATGGCTGTCATGAGACAGGAATTTCAGCCAGCTTTGTACAGGTTAACCAAGAAGTTTTGCTTGGAATAGAATGGCTATGGTGGGTTTTAAGCACAGTGGATTGAGAAAAAGAGAGGTCTGTGTGGGCTGTTTTGAAATGAGCCTTTTTAAGCGTAACCTGTTGCCCACACTTTCTAAAACCTTGAGAAAATCTCCCTTTCAATGTGAAATCCCCAACCTATAAATCTAAACACGTTGGTCAGTCTGTGCAGAATATTGATTTTCCTCATGATTTGCAGCTAAAACATTTCAGTAATATGTGTGAAATAGAAAAGCCATGAGAAAAAGTTGATCAAGTGGCCTGAAAATGAGAGCCATGGATGGATTGGTCATACCATTTGAAAATAAACATCATCTCAGCATGTCTAAAGCTGATGACCTGGACGGCAAGTAACAAGGTGAGCAGGTATAATAGGTCCAGACACAGTGCATTTCATAGGTTTCACAACAACGTAATATTCATGGGATGTGGATACCTACATGGATTAATTACAGTATGAAATACAGTTTAATTACCAACAAACATAGAAATGCAGTATTCATTTGTTTTTGCTATTTTTTTCCTCCACAACACCTGTGGAATTATAACTACTCAGCAAGGAAAAAGCAGCCTTACATATTGCAAAAGCCTTACTGTTCCAATAAATACAAAACATAATTTCCTTTTTTTTTTTTCCTTCTTTTGTTTTTTGTTTTTTTAAACTTGACTTTGACGTTGTAAAATATGATCTGAGCCGGACAGATTAAAGCGTTACTCCCCCCAAAAATGAAAAAAAAAAAAAAAAAAAAAAAAAAAAAAAAAGTAAATTACTCACCCTCATGTCTTTCCAAACCCCTAAGACTTTCATTCATCTTCAGAACCCAAATGATGATATTTTTAATGAAATCTGGGAGATTTCTGTCCCTCTATTGACAGTCTACACAACTACCACTCTGATGCTTCAAACAATCCATAAAGAGATCATAAAACTAATCCATATGAATTGAGCAGTTTAGTCCAACTTTTCTGATGAGACTTGATCGCTTTATATGATGAACAGATTGAATTAAGGCTTTTCTTCACATATAAGCATTAAGAGAAGCTCAACTGTACTTGTGTGACACGTGAGAACAAACCTCTTGCGGAAGCTCAAACGTGCTGCGTAACACACGAGAATGAACCTCATTGGTTCTCACACATCAGGCGAACATGAGCTTCTGTTTACCATATCTGATGTGTGCATTGATGAATGTTTATATGTGAATAAAAGCCTAAATTCATCAAGTGATCGAGTCTCTTCATTAAATTTTCCCCTAAACTGCTCAATTCATATGGATTAGTTTTACGATCTCTATGTGAACTTTTTGAAGCGTAAAACTGGTAGTTGCGTGGACTGTCAATGAGGGACAGAAATCTCTCAGATTTCATTAAAACATCTTTTAATAATTTGTGTTTCGAAGATGAACTAAAGTCTTACGGGTTTGGAAAGACATGAGGGTGACAACATGATGACAGAATTTTCTTTTCTGGGTGAACATTTCTGTTAGTTACCCCAGTTCCAGGTACACCACCGATACACAACTGAGAAGTGATTATAATGTGGATTAATATATTGCACAACCTCAGTGTATTATTGACACATGCAGTGTTGGTTAGAGAGTTGTCAGCTGATCTGTCCGTGCCACTGGGAGTTTCCATTTGAGCCTTTATGTAAAATAGCTGAAGGGTAATGGCATCAAATCTCTTCCCAAAACACACACAGCATCTGGTAACACTAAGCACTCGGGTACAGTATAAATAACAGATGTTGTGGGTTCCAGGTAATGCTTAGAGGAAATTGGAACAATTTGTTGGTGTTGGTGTTACACACACCACTGGAAGGGAGCACGGCTTTTGCCCTCAAGACAGAAGAAGATGAATTAATATTTGTTATATTAAATGGAATGTCTATAAACCCCACAATGAAGCTTGCAGTAACTGTAAGACAGTAGTACAGCATATAGATATATATTGCTGTAAGACTAGTGCAAACAAGTAGATTTAACACATGAAGGTTTTTTTTCTTTCTTGAAATTAATAGTCCACCCAAAAATGAACATCCTGTCTTCATTTACTCACCCTCATGTTATTCCAAACCTGGATGACTTTCTATAAAGACATTTAGATACTTTGTGGTGCTTTTATATCCTTTTTGATGTTTGAAAGCTTGTCTTTTCTACATTCATGTTTTACAAAAGAAAGTCAAACTGGTTTAGAACGACAATGAGCGTGAGTAAATTATTTACTGTCCCTTTAACAAAATTGAGATGTTGAGAGCTTAAATCATCCCAAGGGCAATTTCCATCAACCATTAACTGTTCAATACTCCCAAAGAGCCCACAAATCTGTAATATGCAACAGTACGGTTGATTGTGTATAGTTTATGTGTGTCCGTTTATGTGTTTGCAGTATAATCTATATGTGTATATACCCTGGGGTACCTCTAAATGTGAGGGCAGCACAGTTCAGGAAGCACATCTACTAGCATTATGGTATATGTGCCTTCACTGATACCAGTGACCCTTTTTTCAACCTCTCCCTATGAACTCAACTGTGCTGGGCCAATCATGCAATTCTGAGAAAAATGTTGTGTTACATACTTATTAGTATTCCAAAGAATTCTAAACTATTTAGATCAAGTTACAAAACTTGGTTAATCTAACAAAATACGTTACAAATTACTTTTTAAAATATGTATTTTGTAATCTATAGTGAAATACATTTTAAAAGTAACCTACCCAGCCCTGTCTACATCCACCTCTAGGAATTCGATGCCTATCACAGCATCCATATACAAGGTTATTCAGTATTATCAGCAGCTTCATTGCATTGCTCAGGAGCTAATTACCCTCCTCCATCCCCAGCTCCTCCTCTCGAGTCAGGATATGGCCTTCTGATATTCCTCTTCAAATCAGACAAATTTTTCTTCAATTATATTGTACTTTAAATTACTGAACATTAAATATATCTGCAAAACATTTATGTTGGTTCTGTTCTGTTTATCCTAAGGGGGTTATCGCTACTCTCCCTGATCCCATCCATGCTAGGCTTCATGGAGTTCTTGCCAAGAACAGAACCATATCGCCAATCCAAACTGTATGCTAATTGTCAATCATCGTTGACGATAGTGGTCCTTACAGAAATAGAGATAAAAACAAAGAATGTCTGAGTGTTAACCATGCCATATTGAAGATCAGTAATCGTGATTGCAGAGATGGTAGCTTCTTAATTACAGGCTGATTAATTAGTCAGTGTTATTCTTTACCCACAACACCACATCCTCTCGTTAGCTTTATTCTGTTTATTATATGTTAAATGATTTCTTAGGGTCTGTTTCATATTGCACACATGAGCAGTGCACAAATTATATCGGTCATTAATTATAATGCCTGTCTTGTTAATCTATTGAACGGAACCCAAATTTCAAAATAAAGGCTTTACTGGATACTTGCCAGAATTACTAAATAAAAATGTGAGACATCGTTTTCAAAAAGTAGTTTGTACCACAAAACCTTAAAATGCAAAAGATAAATAGATTTACCTTTACTTGCAAGTATGGCAGTGTGAATGCTGTAACCTGTTACAATAAATAGCAGCTTACTGCATGATTCCTAACACTGAGGTTTAAAGCTCAAGGTGCTATTCTGAGCAGGGCTAAATGTTCCTTCTGTTCACCTCCAGCAGGTGGAGGTCAAAATCAGCCACAAATTTAAAGTAAGAACATCTTTTGTAGAATGATGTAGAAGATGCAAAATTAATTTTTTTTAGAAGTGCTTTTTACTTCAAGACCCAGATTTTACTATGCACAATTATATGGTTAGTCACATGTGACAAATGAATGACTTTTTTCCTTGCTTTCCATGACCCTGTCAGAACAGCTCCGTAACCCACCAGTTGAGGGCGACAGGATTATTTATACCTGATTGGTAGCCTCTATCAAGTGTTTGTGCTCTATGTCTTGTTCATTTGTGCAATATGAAGGTGTTTTAGAAAGAAAAATTATTGAGCCCCTAAAGGGACATGATGATGGGGGAAAAAAATGAGATGGGAGCAAAAATCATGTTAACCCTTTTGTGTTTTTTTTGCATTCCCCCGAGAAACTTTGCGTTCGCTCACAATAGGTTTATGTTTCCCCCAAGAACCTTTGAGTTCTTTGCACACAAAGTTTCTCAGGGGAAATTCAAAAGTTTGGTGAGAGAATGCAAAGTTTCTCAGCGGAACGCAAAAAAATAGCAAGAGAACGCAAAGATTATGTTAATACTTTTGTATTCTTTCGCAATTTTTATTTTGCGTTCCCCAGGAAAATGCTCACAAAATGTTTGCAAAAGTTTTGTGAGAGAATACAAAGATTATATGTTAATGCTTTTGCATTCTTTCGCAATTTTTTTTTCGTTCCCAGGAAACTTTGCATTCACTCACAAAATGTTTGCGTTCCCCTGAGAAACTGCGTTTGCTTGCAAAACTTTTTAGTTTTTTGCCAGCAAACGCAAAGTTTCTCAGAGAACAGGGAACACAAAAATTTTGCGAGAGATTTTGCGGGGGAAAGCAAACTTTTTGCACACAAACGCAAAGTTTCTCAGGGGAACGCAAATGTTTTGTAAGTAAACGCAGTTTCTCAGGGGGAGCGCAAACGTTTTGTGAGAGAACGCAAAGATTATGTGTCAATACTTTTGCGTTCTTTTGCAATGTTTTTTTTTTTTGCGTTCCCCATGAAACTTTGCGTTTGCTCACAACATGTTTGCGTTCCCCTGAGAAATTGCGTTCGCTTGCAAAACTTTTTAGTTCTTTGCGAGTAAACGCAAAGTTTCTCGGGGAATGCAAATGTTTTGCAAGAGAGCGGAAAGATTCTCAGGGGAACACAAAAGTTTTGCGAGAGAATGCAAAGTTTCTAGGGGGAACGCAAACATTTTGCAAGCAAACGCAAAGTTTCTCGACGGAACGCAAACGTTTTGTGAGAGAACTCAAAGATTATATGTCAATACTTTTGCATTCTTTCGTAATTTTTTTTTTTTTTTTTGCGTTCCCCAGGAAACTTTGCATTCGCTCACGAAATGTTTGAGTTCCCCTGAGAACTGCATTCGCTTGCAAAACTTTTTAGTTCTTTGCGAGCAAATGCAAAGTTTCTCGGGGGAGCGCAAAAGTTTTGCGAGAGAATGCAAAGAATCTTGGGGGAACGCAAACATATTGCACGCAAACGCAAAGTTGCTCGGCGGAACGCAAAAGTTTTGTGAGAGAATGCAAAAATTATATATCAATGCTTTTGCATTCTTTCGCAATTTTTTTTTTTTTTTTGTGTGTGTTCCCCAGGAAACTTTGCGTTCGCTCACAAAATGTTTGCCTTCCCCTGATAAACTGCATTCGCTTGCAAAACTTTCACGTTTTTTGAGAGCAAACGCAAAGTTTCTCAGGGGAACGCAAAAGTTTTGCGAGAGAATGCAAAGAATCTTGGGGGAACGCAAACATTGTGCGAGTGAACGCAAAGTTTTTCGGGGGAACGCAAACATTTTGCACGCAAATGCAAAGTTTCTCAGGGGAATGCAAAAGTTTTGAAATATATTTTTTCTTCCCATCTCATAATTTTTTCCACCACCATGTCCCTTTAGAGGCCCTGTAAAAAAATAGATGTTAGAGGGTAAAGCCACTTTTTTTTTTTTTTCATAGTTTTGCATTTATGTGTCACAGCATTTGCATTTCTGTGAGCACAACAAAGACATAAGATACAGAGGGTATTTGAAGCCATATTTTCCAAAAGTAATTAACAATTTTAATAGATTACATCAATACATATCTAGTCAGCTTCCACATGTGAGACTTAAACACACAAACAAAGACAGAGTTGATGCATCCCGCACCCGCTAACATTGTTATCTACATTCAAACAGGCCACAGCTGATGGGAAACAAGTTTGTCCTCTTCTGTCCTTCAAAGCAACCCTAATAATACCATGCAATAAATTCACAACACATTCCCCACATCAAGGCTGACATTATTCACACTTAAGATAATGCTTTTTTTTTCAGAAGGGGCAACACATTGACGGACAGACATGGCAATTACAATAATGAAAGACTGTTTGGAGAAATCAACAGAGGCTTTAAAGTGGGCCTGATGCGCCCCTGCAAATCTCTGCCTCGTTTCTTCTCATTGATGGCAGCAGGGATGTGAACACAGAAGGTGCTCTTTCAAATAAAACTGTTCCGCATTTATTTATGTTTTAGCAGAGCTGTCATATTTAATCCGCCATGTGACAAAGAAAATGAGGATTAGATGTGGTTAATATGTTATTATGTCTATATAATCAATTCCCATCTACTTATTTAACATATTTAAAATTTAGCAGAGTGATCAAGTGCTTAAGCTTCACATATGAGAATCTAGGAAAAGAAGTGCTTTCTATTTAAATAGAAACAAATACTAGTATAATTAACATTTGAGTGAAGTTTGTACAAGACTGTTTTATGATCTTAATCAGCCACTTTGAACAAATATCAGGCTGTTAATTTGTACAATTATCACTTATATTTTAAAATATGTTACACTTGCAGTGTTCTCTTACTCTAAATGAGATATATTAAATGTTATATTTACACTTAATTTACTCGTTTTAGTAATTGCTGCTGTATGAGGTTACAGTCTGTTGTGCAATATAAATGTAGATCTGAATCATTCTAATTAAGCAAAATTGTAAGATGTCATCAATAGTAAATACCATAAGATAATGACATTTAAAGTAGGCTATTTTAAATTTCTTCAGCAAGCAATAAATAAATACAAAAAAGCACAGAAGCAAAGTGTACCATCCTGGTTTTTCATGCCTGCTCTCGAAGCAATTCTGTCCACTCTGACCCCAATGTCCAATCCCCCCACCCCCACCCATCTGTCTAGAGGTTCCCATGGCAACTGTCATCACATTCCACACCTTTATAAGCACATGACATATCAGCTACGCCAAATGGCCTGGTCTGCTGGTATGGGGCATTCAATTATCCATATTCTCCAACTGTGTGTGAGACAGACAGAGACAGACAGAGAGGGGCCATACAGCTTGATGTTGCACAACAGTGACATCTTGCAGGTGATCTATCAATACGTTTCCAGTTGGCATCTACTCACAACACTCTGATCAGAACTACTCGTCTTTGAGCTACATGTGTATACAGAAACAATGTCTGTGATATACAAAAATGAATATTTCTTTAATTTATTATAATCTTAGGTTTTTTTAAAACGGTTATGTTATAAAATTTAAAATACACACACACACACACACACACACATAAAAAAAATAATAGAATATAATTTGTGCTGTCAAATTGATTAATCGTGATTAATCGCATTAACAAAAGTTTGTGTGTGTGTGTGTGAATATATATTATATATATATATATATATACAGCAAAAATTATTCAGACATTTTTGATATTTTTGATATATTTTTACTAGTGGGTGCAGGACACTATAGTTCATTTATAAGTGAGGATAGCAAAATAA
Source organism: Ctenopharyngodon idella (assembly GCF_019924925.1). Classification (NCBI taxonomy): domain Eukaryota; kingdom Metazoa; phylum Chordata; class Actinopteri; order Cypriniformes; family Xenocyprididae; genus Ctenopharyngodon; species Ctenopharyngodon idella. The sequence goes on from NC_067231.1 coordinate 25,470,509, forward strand.
AGTAAACTGTGACATATTATACACAAAAATTCTTCATACAGTGGACTACCAGTAAAATTGATAAAAATTTGGAACCAAAAATTATTCAGACACTTTGACCTGACCCATAGGCGCCAATTTATGTTTGTGCCGGTGGGTGCACAAACATAAACGTGTTTGAAAGCTGCAATTGATTTTTCATTGGTTAAATCAATGGAGAATATCTCATATTTTTCCTTGGGTGCTCGACCATTTCCATGGGTGCTCGAGCCCCCGAGCACCCACAGGATCGGCGCCTATGACCTGACCATGTTTTGCTTAAGTGTTATCTGACATAATTAAGAGATCTTGTAATATTTTATTACCATTTTTTTAAAAAACTATAGTGAATAAACTGTATTAATAAATGAAATGTTCAAGGTGTCTGAATACATTTTGGAATGTATATATATATATATATATATATATATATGTGTGTGTGTAACCCCTCTTCCCAGATCCTACTTGCCCCGCTCTGCGCGGGCCTCGAACCTGGGTCTCCGGCGTGGGAAGCGGACACTCTAACAAGGAGGCTAAATGGAGCAACCATAGCATAAGTCACTAGAGTGTGATTTGTGAGGTTTACTCGCACAGCGACTACTAGCTGGCCTCTGTTACACTCACCCCCCTAAACCTCACACCCATCCGGGTCACGGCACCAATGTAACCCCTCACCCAGGTCCTACTCACCCCGCTCTGCGTGGGCCTCAAACCTAGGTCTCTGGCATGGGAGTCAGACACTCTATCAAGGAGGCTAGAGGCTGCAACTCCTAGCATCAGGGATTGCTGGAGATATACACACACACACACACACACACACACACACACACACACACACAAACATTATATATTTACACACTTCTATGTTAGATGCAATTAATCGTTTTGACAGCACTTAAATGATATATAATATTATATAATAAAGCACAAGCTTGTCTTAACATTAAAGAGACTAGGTATAGTTGATCATTACATCAATTCTAGACAAAGTACATGTGCACTCAGGTCATTACCTACATATCAGCACCTTCTTAATCAGTGCAAGAATCTGTGTGCTTATTTGCTAGTTTCCCCTGCGGCTCCAGGAGCTGAAACACATCAATAAGATTTTCAGATAACATTCACTCCTGAGACTCGGAGAGTCCTAATGTACTTGAGACCTATTCTCCTGGCAGAAAAAAAACAATATGAGTCAGTCGTCTGTCATGTTTGTCCAGTGTTTTAAGGTTGGAAAAATGTGGTGTGGCTGAATAACATGCTGGCTTACCTCTTTGTATACTGTATTTATTTCCATGGATAATGTTGTGTTGTCGTCCTGGTGAACTTTGAAAAGTTGAGGCCAGTTCTGTGTCTCAGGAGATGGAGGGCCCAATTATCAGATCCTCAAGAGTACAACTGATAAACTTCTGACTGAAAAAAAAAAAAAAGTTCTTCACTACCCAGCATGCATCTATCATAGACCACGTTCACACTGCAGCAGAATACGGTCATGAGTCCTGTATTTGAGTCCTTAATACAGTTACGTTCACACACAGTTCAGTTATTTACAGGAGTGACAACCTCAATCTATAACCAAACTCACACCTGTAAATTATCAGGACTCACTGGAAAACTAGTTGTCCGTCAAGTCATATAGTGTGAACGAGACATTACAAGACTCATACCTGTAAGTAAATGTGGTTGTAAATCTCAAAAACATTTATTTTTGCAGTCACTTTTATTCAAAGCAACTTAAGAAATACAAGCATTAATGAGGTTTCAATCATCATCCAGAATAGTACAAGCTAGAACAGGGAGGGATATAAGAAATAGTGAAAGAATAGTTAAGACTCTGAACATTTCCTTTACTCAAGAAAATTACATGATCTATTGTTTCACCAGGTAAAACAGCATCACTCACATTCTGTCCTCTCCACAGATGAACACAGGCTGTGAATTTGTGCTCACTGGAGTATGTATCCAATAAGGATGGGATGTACCAAACAAGCTTCAGAGGTTCAACACACTATGAAGGTCAGAGAATCAATCCCATCACCCTGTGTTATATAAATAAAAGTACTATCCTATCCTTGTGTGAGGTACCAGATTCAGGTGCAGGCATTGATTGAAAAGGCTGGGAAGGGCATCTGTAATTGTGGAGAGAAACACAAACTCCCTGGACTGCGCTGGGCACTGCAGCTAGGATTGAAAGAGATTAATTAGCTGTCTACAATGGCCAGACTACAGCAGGTTATCTGCTGGCTATCAATTACCCTGCAACAACAGAAAATATTATATATATATATATATATATATATATATATATATACATACATATATCACAACTTCCACAATATATATAAAAAAAAAACATTCGTCAACTCACACATCAGTTGTGGTAAACAGAAACTCAAGCATGTTTTGCTTGACGTACGAGAACCAGTGAGGTTCATTCTTGTGTGTTACACAGCACGATTTCCACAAGGGGTTTGTTCTTGTGCATCAAGCAGGTTTGATTGAGCTTCTGTTTATGTCCGCTGATCAATGTTTATATTTGAATAAAAGACTAAATTAAATCTGTTCATCATATAAAGCGATCAATTTTAAATTTGGACTAAACCAGTCAATTCATATGGAGATCTCTTTATGAATTTTTTGAAACGGAAAAGTGTCTGTTGTGTAGCTGTCTATGGAGGGACAGAAATCGTTCAGATTTTATCAAAAACATCTTCATTTGTTTTCTGAACATGAACAAAATTCTTACAGGTTTTGAATGACATGAGGGTGAGTAATTAATTACAGAATTTTCATTTTTGGGTGAACTAACCCTTTAAAACAGCCCGTTTCCTACTGTCACAAACATGTAGCCAATCCCGTCAATGTGTGGGCAGGGCTTTTCTCCACTGACTTTCTATGATGTTCAAAGCATTTAAAGGATGCTGATCTTTTGAAGGCAGCTGTCTGACTCTGAGATGGCAAACGGGAATATGTTTTGTGTAACATTAGCAACACATTGTTAGCTGTTTGATAATGTAATCAAGCCAAAGGCTAATCATATCATTTACTGTTATGTGTCCGATGTTGTAGAGAGCGATACATAAAACGCATTACCATTCTGATACATCCACTTGTAGACGACCCTGTATAATTCGCTCTTCCTTTTCTTCTGAATCAGTTTCTGGTTCAAACAATTAAACCAATATTTCCACTTTCCAAGCATTATAGCTACAGGTGACCGAGTGGATCAGGCGGGGACTAATTTGCATATACATGGTTCTGTTTATACTAAATGAAGTGAAGGTGTAGGGTTACATACAAGCTATTTTATGGCATGAAGAAATAATTTTCACAGGGAAAAAATAAAACCTTTTAAATATGTAATTTGGTTTATCAAATAAGAGTTTTAAGGGATATAATTATTGACTTCAGGGTGACTTTAAAGCTTTTAGTGACCTTTACTAATGGAGTAATTGACTAATTTTGCTAATGGCTTTCTTGGTGTCATGAAACGGTGTGGCTTTACAATACGCACAGCACAGGATGCTACACGTTAAAATTAACGAGACAGAACGATGAACAGAAAGAACTCAAGGCTTAAATACACAGGGAGGGTAATCAACTGAACCGAAACAGGTGCGTGGAACTAATTAACTACCAAGGAAACTAACTAGGGAACACAGGCAGACAAACATACATGTTACATTTGGTTAAAAACCTTTTATCTTGAGGTTGTAAAACAAACAGCAAATATGCATTATGAAAATGATAACATCAACTTATATTACAGGAACTTAGCATACAAATGGGTAGTTGATGCACAAAATGTGCATGGACTTTTTTTTTTAATCAACTTTAGGTCTGAATGTATAAGAGAAATTACCTAGTTTCCATTTTGTTTAGTTTTTTTTTAATCACCTTTTATTTCTTCATAGTTAATTTTAAATAGTCCTGCGGCACTAAAAAGAAAAAAAAAATAATTTTTTAAAGTACAAATATTCTAAGTAGTCTCTCAATTAATATGAGCTCATAAAAGTTGCATGCATACTGATTATAAAAGAATGATTAAAACACTGTTTAAAATAGATTTGTCACACCACAAATCAAATCAACTATCCACATGTGTTTATTTCAAACAGTTTGCCTTATACAAATAAACCGACATACGGGGAGAGACAGCGAAGGTCATTTTACAGTGTAGACAATAAGACACACTATATATGCAAAATAAATGCAACCCAGAATGTCTAACATCTGAATAATTCAAAGTTTGTCTTCTTAACTTAGAACATGAATGGGCTACAACCATAAAAATCACCCTAAATTTTTAACCCGCAGGGAAACATTTTCCTGAAGAAGAATCTAACCTACTTTCCACCAGTTGAGTGTTCGTCTTCTCTTTTTTATGTGGATGAACGGCTGATTTTCTCTCTTTCAGGGTGTGCGGTTTGATCCTCACAGACTGTCTCAGCTGAAGTCACAGAGGGAGAGTGCATGCCGGAACAGATTGTTGAAGTTTCACTCCCGTCCTCTCATCTATCTCTGAAGCAGCTAACAAATCACTTGCTTCTTCAACAAGCTTTGGTCTCAGGGACAGCCTGTCGATCTGCATTTCCTACCTATCTTTTTATCTTAGTCCCAGCCCAACAGTGTTATAACTGCCCTCTTTCAAATATGTTCAAACGCAGAAGAGCAGATCCCAGTAGAACGCTGTTTCACACCAACATGATAACAAAAGACAGTTTCATGTGTGTAAATTCACAGTCATTCATTGTAAATAAGTCTAGGGCTATCTGATTTTTTTTTTTTTTCCTTAAAATTTCAGTCACAGAAATACTACAATAAAAGTTTACATTCATATATGCACACTAATGTCAACACATGAATTATCCGATGTGATAAGCATTATCCGTTTAAACTTTAGATTAGAAATTAAATTATACTAGCTTAAATTCAGTATATATTAAAGTTCAGTGCTGTCATCGAATGTGTTTCTATTCAACAATTCTTGTTTTTATGGAGTGTCACAGTTTTATTATAAATTATTCATCTGTGTACATAGTTATGCTTTTAAAATTCATGTTCCCTCATAATCTTTCAAGGGATAGTTCACGCAAAAATGAAAATTCTGTCATCATTTACTCACCCTCGTATCGTTCCAAACCCATGAGAGTTTTGTTCATCTTCAGAACACAAATGAAGATATTTTTTATTGAAATCTTACAGATTTCAGTCCTTCCACTGGCAGATTTCACAACTACCACTTTCATAGAGATTGTAAAACGAATCTATATGGATTGGTTTAGTCTAAACGTTCTGAAGAGACATGATCGCTTTGTATGACGAACAGATTGAATTTAGGCTTTTATTCACATTCATCAAATGAAAAATGACTTTCTCAAGTTTAATTCAGACTGTTTTCATCTTCTCTCATGTTCTTCAGTCACAACATTTATGTCCCATTTAAAAAGCTCCTGATATCGTCTCTACAGTCACATCCTGTGAAGTATACAGGAATGACCATGACAGCTCCTTCCATTTCAAATGATGTATGGAGGCCAAGCAAACTATAGACAACCTGTCCAATGAAATTATGCTAGAGAAAACAACATCGCTATAGGTTATTGTCATGCTTCACTTCAATTAAGGATGTGTACAGTCCAGTGAGGCTGTTCATCCTTGAATCAAGGTGCCACATTCAGATCTCCTGTTCATTGAAATTCATAGTATGTATAGATTAAAGGTCTGTGATCCGTTGCATTGTCATGTGGGTCCCTGGAAATATACAGCTTCTTACATACTTGAACATGGAGGTTACATATGGAAGTCACACTGGCATAAATTTAAAGTGTGGAGGCTTAAATACAATGAGACACCAAATTAATATTGTTCTGTCTTTTTAGAGCTGGCTTTAATTGTCTATTAAACAATAATAACATATTTAATTCATTTCTTTAAAATGCTACTGACAAAAAACTTAATGTGTATCTTTAAACATTGTCATACAAACAATCATTCTGTAACTACACTGATAGTCTCAAAGTTAGTTGTAAGCTGTTTAATCCACTAAAAACAACCACCTCATAAGAGTCATTCGTTCAGGAATCAGAATACACATGCTATTTGTATGTTTTTGATTCATCATAAGAGTAATTCGAGATCATAAGAGTAATTCGTTTGGGATTCAGACTACACTTGTTGTTTTTGATTCACTAAAAATAGCTGGCTCATAAGAGTCATTTGTTCGGGAATCAGACTTCACATTTTGAGCTGTATGTATTTGATTCACTATAAAGAACCGACTCACAAGAGTCATTCAGTTGGGATTCAAACTACATTTGTGCTGTATGTTTTGATTTACTAAAAATACTTGGCTCACAAGAGTCATTCAGTGAGGAATCAAACAACACGTGTTGAGCTGTATGAATGCGATTCACTATAAAGAAGAGGCTCACAACAAGAGTCATTCGTTTGGCAGTCGGACTACACTGATGGGAATGTCTGTTTTGCACTGTTGATTCAGTAGTGACATGAAACAGAAGTTGTGATAGTATTTTCTTCCTTATTGTTACGCATATCTGAGTGACAGGGCTTCTTGAACAAGACAAAATGTAGGGCGGAACTTGATTTTGTCCATTGGGGAATTGATTGGATGGTTGTGGTTTGCTGCTGGTCAATCTCATATGAATGAGATGTCATCAGAAAAGAGGAGAGATATTGCTGCAAGAGGGAGGAGAAGTTATTTTAGATTACAAGGGCACATGAATAAATAAATAAATAAATATGTGCACGGATAAATCATTTATAATAAACACTGCAATATTCCATTAAAAACAAGAATTGTCAATTTTCATTTCATGGTGATTTTAAACAGTGGTTCAGTACACTTTTAATGCAAAATTCTGCCAGAGTCTGCAAAAGAATGCATGTGCGAAAGCCGTTTCAGAAACTATCATCGTTTGTTCATTGTTTAGGCTGGAAGTTGTCAAAGAATCAAACTTTACAGATCAAGTGCCATCTTTAGTATCTGATTAGTCTAATATCAATAATCCTTTAGTTCAGATAAATCATGCTGCTGAAAATCCCTCATGTAGTCCCATCCAAACACATTACGACTCAATTTAAATGTTTGTACTTAAATACTTGATATGCTTGCCACTGTATGCCCATGGTGGTTTTACACAAGTTACAAACCATTACAGATTTGTCTGTGCAGTGGAATAGAAAATGACCCAAGATATTACTGTTTCTCCAACTGAATCACTATTGACTGCTGTGAATTGCTCTCCCTCATAAAACTATTCACAAATATCAATTCCGTGGTTCGATGTGAAAAGCCTTAATAAGAAATGGAAAGATAGGTGGGTGATTCACAATACTAGAGTACAGGGGGTGTCCAAAGTCGGTCCTGGAGGGCCACTGTCCTGCAGAGTTTAGCTCCAACTTGCCTCAACACACCAGCCTGGGAGTTTCTAGTTGCCTAGTAAGACCTTGATTAGCTGGTTCAGGTGAGTTTGAATAGGGTTGGAGGTAAACTTTGCAGGACAGTGGCCCTCCAGGAGCAGGATTGGACAGTTAATGTCTATTAACTATAATGTTTTACTTGTTGAATTCTTTGCTAATCTTACCAGATATTTACATTAAAATACAAATATTTAAATATAAAAGGTTTAAAATTTGATTGAATATTACGCTTTTAGTAAGGACAAAAACGTTACGTGGCATAGCTGCCCTAACACTAATATAATGCCTTAAAACAACACTCTAATACTGTTTACTGATTAAGTTAAACAATTAAAAGTTTTAATAAATTGAAAGATGAAACATGTTGATCATGTACATATCAGGAGACATTCAGAAAGAGTCAAACGAGATGGAGAGGTGTGTGTCCAGTGTGTTTAAGTGTTAGTTAGGCCACTTGAGGCTGTCGTATGAGAAGTAATTAGGAAACACGGTTTTACCATCAGCGTTCTGCTATGTGCTTGACCCTTTGCTCTTGATGAATGGTTCAAGTCTCCAACATGACACATGAGCAGAGGATCATCAGTGTTAGCTGAATTACATTCAGTGAGGTAATTAATCAAAACACACGGACCTAATCCTGTTTTAATTAGCGGTTCGGGCAAGCGTCGGTATTCATGCAAGGGCAGTGGAGGTTTCAGATGGATCTTCAGGGCAATAAATAAGTTTGTTGATTTCAGTCATTGTGTTTTCACCTATATTTATCATTATAACTTATTCAGCAAGGATGTTTTAAATTGATCAAAAGTGACAGTAAAGACTTTTATAATCTTACAAAAGATTTCCATATCAAATAAATGCTGTTCTTTTAAGCTTTCTATTGTAGGGACCACCCATTGGCCCAACGGCAGAATCCAATGGCTGACGGTATAATGCGTGTCGGTCTTGTACTTCTTTCACTTCTGTAGATTTTAATTAATTTATTAGAATTCTGTTTCATTTTGATTCTAGCTTCTTACTTAATCTGACTCCAATTTCAAATGAAAATTTAGACTGAGATTATAATTAAATTTAGTTTTGTTATTAATTTGGATATGTGATTATTCTGGGTTGCCCATACTTTCAATTATTCGTTCATTAGGGACCCGATGTCACATAGAGTCTCATGCCAGCAGAATCGTGGATTTTACCACCACAAACTCACCAGTTCTGATCTTAATCAGAGGGTGCAGGGTTAACTAATACCATTTATTTGGCTGCTACATGCTTGCTCTTACAAAAAAGTGTCATTTTCTTAGTCATGTTACTCAGCTGTGACTTGCTAAGTCACTGACAGACAGAAATCAAAAGGTTCCACATGATGTGTTACATGCTCCATTCACTGGGCCTTTAGTTTGACCTATGGTTAGGATGGGCGAGCGGAGAAGATTAGGCAAATGTGTTCCCTGCTTCATGATCTCTTCTCAAGATTTGTAGTTTTATTGTTTTATTGCATGGTATCTGTTTTTGTGAAAGCTCTTTTGTTCTGTCTTATCAGGACTTTCGGTCTTACACTATTCATCAATGAATCCTAAAAAAATGTATCACGGTTTCCACAAGACATTGATACATATCAACACTGATAATAATAAGAAATGTTTCCTGAGCACCAAATCAGCATATAGAGGGATCATGTGACACTGAAGAGTAACGGTGGAGTAATCACTGGAGTAATGATGCTGAAAATTCAGCTTTGCCATCACAGCAATAAATTACTTTTTAAAAATATATTAAAGCAGAAAACAGTTCTTTTAAATTGTAATAATATTTCACAATATTTACTAGGGCTGGGACAATACATCAAATCTTGATTCGCGATACGAAGAATCTGGAACGATTCTCTCTCGAATCGATTCTGAGCTTAGTTTTTAAACAGTAGATGGCACTACTATATGTGCTTTAGAAACACTCTTACAATACCTGCTTCCAGTTCCTTTACACACACCACTTAAACCAAAAATAATCATTCATAAAGTTCGAAAAGGTTGAAGCGAATTACAAATCTCGCATCATAAAAGCATTCTGCGCCGAGGTGCAAGTATATTTAACCACTTACATGACTCAGCCGAACGCATGAGCGCTGTTCAGCAGTTTTCTTCATGAGTGTTTGAGAGCGTGCAGTTAAAAACTAGAGCGCCATCTGCTGTTAAAACAAAGCTCAGAATTGATTAGAGAGAGAAAATATCAGGATTGATCCAAATTCATTGTATCGATCGAGAATCAATGTATCGTCCCAGCCCTAATATTTACTGTATTTCTGATACAGCTTTAATGAGCATATGAGGCTTCATTCAAAAACATTTAAACCGACCCCAAACTTTTCAACGGTGAAGTAGACAAGTGGTTTGAGCTGGTGGTTGAGTGTTGGTACATGATAGATGGTTTCTAACTGGTCCAAGCTTGTCATTATCTGTCTCTACATTGGTCAGAAGCTGGCCTAAGCTTGTTTTTAGACCGTGCAAGTCGGTAAACCATCTTGGTCAAACGGTTACCGTAGTCATACCATCTTAAAGGGTTAGTTCACCCAAAAATGAAAATTATGTCATTAATTACTCACCCTCATGTCGTTCCACACCCGTAAGACCTTTTTTTTAATATTTTTGATAAAATCTGATGGCTCAGTAAGGCCTGCATCGCCAGCAATAACACTCCCTTTTTCAATGCACAGAAAGCTACTAAAAACATATTTAAATCAGTTCATGTGACTACAGTGGTTTAACCTTAATATTATAAAGCGACAAGAATACTTTTTGTGCGCCAAAAATAACAAAATAGCGACTTTATTCCACAATATCTAATGATGGGCATTTCAAAATGCTTCATGAAGCATCGAAGATTTACGAATCATTTGTTTCGAATCAGTGGTTCAGAGTGCCAAAATCACATGATTTCAGTAAACAAGGTTTCATTACGTCTTAAGTGTTTTGAAACTTCAATAGTTCACATGACTTTGGCAGTTTGATACACGCTCCGAACCACTGATTCAAAACAAAAGATTCATAAAGCTTTGAAGCTTCATGAAGCAGTGTTTTGAAATCGCCCATCACTAGATATTGTTCAAAAAGTTGCTATTTTGTTATTTTTGGTGCACAAAAAGTATTCTCGTCGCTTTATAATATTAAGGTTGAACCACTGTACTCAGATGAACTGTTTTAAATATATTTTAGTAGCTTTCTGTGCATTGAAAAAGGTTATTGCTGCCGATGCAGGCCTTACTGAGCCATTGGATTTTATCAAAAATATCTTAATTTGTGTTCTGAAGATTAACAAAGGTCTTACGGGTGTGGAACGACATGAGGGTGAGTAATAAATGACAGAATTTTCATTTTTGGGTGAACTAACCCTTTAAGGCAATCAAGCTGGTTTTAGGAGCATTGTCTTTAGTCAACCAGCTTAAACTTGATTTTAAAACAGGGAGTTTCTAAAGAGGTTTCATATACTATCAATTCTGTTATGATTATCAGCATCTATCCTCATCCACTTTTTTTTGCAAGAAACCATTTTTGTTAAAGAAAATGCTACAGCAAGATACCACAGCCAAAAAGCACATATGATCTCATTTATCCTCATATCGTCTCTCCTCCTTAATCACAATAAAGCTTTAAAGCATTTCTGCAAAGACGTTTGTACTCACAGAGCACATTGTGTTACTGTAAAGTGTAATGTGAATGTTCCATTGTCTAAATGGACTGCACACATTGGGCTATTATATGTCCTTCATCTAATTATATTCCAATCAGCGTCGACAGGAGAGACTAAAGGACTTTAATTGTCCAGAATGCCATTTCAAGTCTGCGAGGAGCTAGACGAGAACATCCGTCACCAAATGAGCCCTAACACTGATCTCCATATTTGAATAACCATCTCTTGAATTTATCCAGCTGATCCGTCTCACCATAGAGGAATGTGCTGCCTTTTAAACATATTGATTTGTGGCTATTACGCTCTCGCTACAGGCTCGCTTTTCAGAGGGCGATCCATCTCTCAAGGTCAATTCTTCATGTCTGCATTATCACTCAAGTTTGCTCTATTCCGGTCCCAAGTTGCGTATTCCTGGAAACTCTGGGAGACAGACAGAGCAAGTTAGGGGACAGGGGAGGCTGAAGGCCACTAGAAGAAAAGGCCCCACAAAACACTAAATAACAATAAAAAAAAAAAACACTTATTTATCTAACATCTATCTATCCACTTCTTTTACTAAACTTTTTTGCATAAACTGTTTTGCACTAAGGCCAAAAAGAAAACCTTTAGAGTTTTTTTTTAGAAGGCATTTGAGAAGCATCGTGACACCTGTTTTTAATGTTTTCTCTCTCTCTTTCTCTGTCCATACAGCACTTTTTTCTTTCTCTGCCCTGGCATCTGGAAGAACAGAAGGACTCGATATGAAGAGGGAGCGGTTTTACTTCACACGACTGACCCAGGAAACTGCTGCCAAATTATTTACAATCAACGTCTGTTTAACATTCAGGAGTTGGAGTTATGGATCATCGTGGATCTGAATGTCAATGTCCGAGAGATGGCAAAGCGAGGTGGGTATAAACAGAACATATTTAGGTAATGCATTTCATAATGTTCGTGGATTTAATCAGCATTAAAATAATCTGTTTGAAATATCTATAAAACCTTAAAACAAGAAACATTGACTTGAGAAGCAACACTGCATATGATATTAAATATATTTTGTCTTTTCACTTGTTTCTACTTTGTTTATAAAAAATATACCTGTGAAGTAAGACAAAATACCTAAATTCAGGACAATCTATGAAAACAAGTCCTAACATCATTTTTCTGCAATGTCAATTTTTTAGAGAAAGAACAACCTTTGTAAGTCTTGACACGAAACCATTGTTTATGATTGAAGGCTCATTATCTCATTATAAATTGAATAGCACACAAACATAAAAGCATCATTAACAACTAAAGAAAGTCACACACTCATAATGAATCCGCGGTAAGATGGAGGCCAATACATATTTCATATTTTAACAAGTAGCGCATCTCACATTTCTCTCCTGCTCGGCCGACAGCACAGACAGTGACAAATAGCGCCAGACACTGTTGGAGATCGCATGAGCATTAATAAATGGCCATATGATGAATAGCAACATGGTACTCAACATGAACACAATGGGGGGAGAATGATGCAAAGACACTGTAACTTATGGGTGTGATAAATATGAACTGACATGCATGCCAAAACTCCACACTTGCTTATGCAGGCCCGTCCTTTGGGGGGTAGTGGCGGTTTATTAATCACATGTACCCTTCTCACGATGTGACATTAGACATGCAGATGGTTTAATATTGATTAGATAGGTGGAAAATGATAGTTGATGCAGTAGATTAAAGAAAAGTAGAGCAGAAAAACGATATCTGTCTGCCCGAGTATACATGACAAAATGCATAATCGAACATCTGAAGGATTAAATAAACACAAGTCACCTCTGTCTATAAGGAGCCTTATCAGAGCCTATCAGAGCGTATGCGCAACATCAAGGCTAAATGTTGTCTAATTATGTGTATACATGCCTGAACGCTTCTAAAGTGTGAAGTGTGCATGAAACATACTGTGTGTAAAATATCCAATCATTCAAAAGGGACTGTAAAGCACTGTTCACCCACAAGAATTACAACAGCTCATTACATCAAGTTCATCAACCTAGAAAACTTTTTGCACTTCAATAATTCAAGTACTTTCAATTCAAGTATGCTTCACATTCTGCTTTTAAACTTATGGAACACTGGCCTAGTTTACCTCCATTGTAAGTGCATTAGTGTAAACTTGACTTTTGAAAAAAATGAATTATGACTGCTGTCAATAGAGCTAAACTGGCACTGAACCTGAAAACGGTCCATTAACAGAATGAAAAGGACATGTGTCAATTGACTTTTCCCTGTCTGTTGCCTTTGATAATAAATTGGGATTGTGCATGCTATCATAGTGCATCAGCACTGA